>NC_060185.1:44763127-44951220 GCF_021184085.1 Oncorhynchus gorbuscha
ACCAACTGAGCTACACAGGATTGAAATATTATAGATCATTTAGGCTAGAAAACAACCTGAGAATTGAATATAAACATCGTTTGACATGTTTCTATGAACTTTACGGATACAATTTGGATTTTTTGTCTGATTGTTTTGACTGAGTTTGAGCCTGTGGATTTTGACGAAAACACGCTAACAAAACAGAGGTTTTTGGATATAAAGAGACTTCATCGAACAAAAGGAACATTTATTGAGTAAATGAATTCATTTATTAATTTTATCTCCATTTCTGAGTTTAACGCTTCTGCTTGGCTGGTTACTACTTTGCAGACAGAGTTCAGTGTGTCAAATCGGAGGGCATGTTGTCCGGTCCTCTAGCAGTCTCTATGGGGGTGCCACAGGGTTCAATTCTCAGGCCGACTCTTTTCTCTGTATATATCAAATGATGTTGCTCTTGCTGCGGGCGATTCCCTGATCCACCTCTACGCAGACGACACCATTCTATATACTTCCGGCCCGTCCTTGGACACTATGCTATCTAACCTCCAAACGAGCTTCAATGCCATACAACACGCCTTCCGTGGCCTCCAACTGCTCTTAAATGCTAGTAAAAACCAAATGCATGCTTTTCAACCGTTCACTGCCTGCACCCGCACGCCTGACGAGCATCCCTACTCTGGACGGTTCTGACCTAGAATATGTGGACAACTACAAATACCTAGGTGTCTGGCTAGACTAAACTCTCCTTCCAGACTCATATCAAACATCTCCAATCGAAAATCAAATCTAGAGTCGGCTTTCTATTCCGCAACAAAGCCTCCTTCACACATGCCGCCAAACTTACCCTAGTAAAACTGACTATCCTACCGATCCTCGACTTCGGCGATGTCATCTACAAAATTGCTTCCAACACTCTACTCAGCAAACTGGATGCAGTTTATCATAGTGCCATCCGTTTTGTCACTAGTCGGCTGGCCCTCGCTACATATTCGTCGCCAGACTCACTGGCTCCAGGTCATCTACAAGTCCATGCTAGGTAAAGCTCCGCCTTATCTCAGTTCACTGGTCACGCGCTCCAGCAGGTGTATATCACTGATCATCCCTAAAGCCAACACCTCATTTGGCCACCTTTCGTTCCAGTTCTCTGCTGCCTGTGACTGGAACGAATTGCCAAAAAAAAAAAAAAAAGAAGCTGAACTTGGAGACTTATCTCCCTCACCAACTTCAAACATCTGCTATCTGAGCAGCTAACCGATCGCTGCAGCTGTACATAGTCTATCGGTAAATAGCCCACCCATTTTTACCTAACTCATCCCCATACTGTTTTTATTCATTTACTTTTCTGCTCTTTTGCACACCAATATCTCTACTTGTACATGATCATCTGATCATTTATCACTCCAGTGTTAATCTGCAAAATTGTAATTATTCGCCTACCTCCTCATGCCTTTTGCACACAATGTTTATACTCTTTTTTTCTACTGTGTTATTGACTTATTGTTTACTCCATGTGTAACTCTGTGTTGTTATCTGTTCACACTGCTATGCTTTATCTTGGCCAGGTCGCAGTTGTAAATGAGAACTAGTTCTCAACTAGCCTACCTGGTTAAATAAAGGTGGGGGGAAGAAAAATAAACTGTTTGTAATAATTTGTCAACTGGGCTGTTCCGGGCTAGGTATGTTCCGGGCTAGGTATGTTCCGGGCTAGGTATGTTCCGGGCTAGGTATGTTCTGGGCTAGGTATGTTCTGGGCTAGGTATGTTCTCGCCGAAAAGCATTTTATAAATATGACACTGGTTGGTTTAACAAGAAGTTAATCTTTAAACCCATGTAAAATATGTTTTGTTTTCTGAATTTTTATAATGAGCATTTCTGTAATTGAATTTGGCTCTCTGCAACCTCACTGGATGTTGGCCAGATGGGACGCTAGCGTCCCACATACCCTATAGAGGTTAAAATTCATACACAATTATATATTTTTAAACCTGCATATTTAGTTAATATTGCCTGATAACATTAATTTATTTCAACTAGGGAAATTGTGTCACTTCTCTTGCAACAGAGTCTGGGTATATGCAGCAGTTTGGGCCGCCTGGCTCGTTGCGAACTGTGTGAAGACTATTTCTTCCTAACAGAGACAGCCAACTTCGCCAAACGGGGGATGATTTAACAAAAGCGCATTAGCGGGAAAAAGCAATCGTTGCACGACTGTACCCAAGCATAAACATCAATGCCCTTCTTAAAATCAATACACAGAAGTATATATTTTTAAACCTGCATAATTAGCTAAAAGAAATGCAGGTTAGCGGGCAATATTAACCAGGTGAAATTGTGTCACTTCTCTTGCGTTCATTGCACGCAGAGTCAGGATATATGCAACAGTTTGGGCCGCCTGGCTCGTTGCGAACTAATTTGCCAGAATTTTACACAAATATGACATAACATTGAAGGTTGTGCAATGTAACAACAATTTTTAGACTTATGGATGCCACCCGTTAGATAAAATACGGAACGGTTCCGTATTTCAGTGAAAGAATAAACGTTTTGTTTGAGATGATAGTTTCCAGATTCGACCATATTAATGACCTAAGGCTCGTATTTCTGTGTGATATTATGTTATAATTAAGTCTATGATTTGATAGAGCTGATTTGATAGGCTCGTAAGCATTCATTCAAACAGCACTTTTGTGCGTTTGCCAGCAGCTCTTCACTGTGCTTCAAGCATTGAGCTGTTTATGACTTCAAGCCTATCAACTCCCGAGATTGGGCTGTTGTAACTGATGTGAAATGGCTAGCTAGTTAGCGCGCTAATAGCGTTTCAAACGTCACTCAGACTTGGAGTGGTTGATCCCCTTGCTCTGCATGGGTAACGCTGCTTCGAGGGTGTCTGTTGTCGATGCGTTTCTGGTTCGAGCCCAGGTAAAGGCGAGGAGAGGGACGGAAGCTATACTGTTACACTGGCAATACTAAAGTACCTATAAGAACATCCAATAGTCAAAGATATATGAAATACAAATGGTATAGCGAGAAATATTCCTATAATAACTACAACCTAAAACTTCTTACCTGGGAATATTGAAGACTCGTGTTAAAAGGAACCAC
This sequence comes from Oncorhynchus gorbuscha, assembly GCF_021184085.1. Taxonomy (NCBI): domain Eukaryota; kingdom Metazoa; phylum Chordata; class Actinopteri; order Salmoniformes; family Salmonidae; genus Oncorhynchus; species Oncorhynchus gorbuscha. Next base: position 44,766,212 of record NC_060185.1, read on the forward strand.
CAGCTTTCATATGTTCTCATGTTCTGAGCAAGGAACTTAAACGTTAGCTTTTTTACATGGCACATATTGCACTTTTACTTTCTTCTCCAACACTTTGTTTTTGCATTATTTAAACCAAATTGAACAGGTTTCATTATTTATGAGGCTAAATGTATTTTATTGATGTATTATATTAAGTTAAAATAAGTTTATTCAGTATTGTTGTAATTATCATTATTACAAATATATATATATTTACTGTTTTTATTTATTTATTTAAAATCGGCCGATTAATCAGTATCGGCTTTTTTATGGTCCTCCAATAATCGGTATCGGCTTTTTTTTGGTCCTCCAACAATCGGTAACGGTGTTGAAAAATAACCCATTAGAGAACCTGTTAGAACCAGTAATGGTGTGTGTGACAAGGTCTTCAACCCACCTCTTTGGAGGTGACATTCTCCAGGTCTTTCTGCATCATGATCTCTCTGAGGCGAGTCTTGATCAACCTCTCCGTGCGCTCCCTCTCTGTGGGCCTGTGGACACACAAAAAACACCCTCAGTACACCTCAAGACACAACCCTTAGTCTACCTCGGAGAGTTGTGGGGGACTCTCTTGCCCAGAAGAGCTTCACACAACACTAAATGTGACTAGTGAGGAATACACTAAAGCCACTAAGTGCCTCTGGTTTGACAAGAGCAAAGAGTCTCCACATCATACAAATCCACAGAACTCAGTTGAAGTCTAGGTTGTTCTTGTTATAATGACGACGAGTCCCTGCCCTCGCCTCTCTCTAACTGCATCTAGAAGACACATTTAGCCACTTGTGCAGCGCTAAGGGCAACATGCCCTGATTAGGTCCCTTGAGACCCTTTTCTGCCCCCCCCCCCCTACCAAATCACCTCTCTTCACAATCACATCACAATGTAGGTGAGTAGCTATGCTCCCACAACAGTCAGCATGATTGTGCAGCAGCAGGAGTGTGTTGGGACTTTGTGTTGTTGTCCCAATCTGATGAACCGTCATGCTTATTATTATGTTGCGTCCTTATTGGAACATCGGAAAGAGCCAGGGGCAGCTTGTTTATAGAAACAAAGACTTGATTGGCCTCTTGAGGAAAGGGTTTGGGGACTTGGGGAACTTGAAACTTGTTGCATCTTCAAAGAGACCGAGCTACTGCCGGGGTTAGGTTACTGGCTATGTCAGAGGTGCCTGACCTCTGACATAACACTCACCCACATGCCAATGAACACAAGGGTGTTGGGGTCGATTTAATTTGAACTCAATTCAGGAAGTAAACTCAGAATTGGAATCCATTGGCGTATCAGTTGAACACCTGAATTGAAATGGAATTGACCCCAACACACTACAGTTGTAAGCACTACAATGTATGCAATTGCACACGTTCAACCTATACACACACACACACACACATTTGCGGGTGACAAATGTGTGTAAAATCCTCCACCTCAGAGTGAAGCCTCAATAGTGAATAAAATGAATGTGCAAAGAGCAAAGGCAAATATGATGTGCGTCTGTCAGACAGGTCGCACCTTCGGCAGTGACCCCAACAAGGTTGAATAACACTCGCACTGTCTGCCTTCAAGGGCGTGTGTGCAAAGTACTCAAGCTGAACCAGGGTGTGTGTGCGCGCACGTCTTTCCACTGTACCTGCATGGTTAGGCTTAAGGCTTACTGGGCCGTTGGATGTCAAAGCAGAGGCTTTACCTCTCCTTATCTCTCCAGTAAAATACCTTTCAAACGTTTTGGTTTTGACCTCTTAAAATGTCTTCCAACATGTCGAGTGCTATTATTTCTACTCAATTACCCCTCAATCCACCCTCTCCTTCGCTACGACTGCCCTCTGCCACCTGCTTCCGTCCGTCTGCCCGCTCGTCTACCTATCTGTCTAGCAACTCTTTCCATGCATAACTAAAGCGGTCACGGAGAGGGGGCTATTTTCGACTGCTGGCATGCAAGCCGAGTTCTGGCGTTATAGACAGCCCCCCTAAACGAGCAGGCACACGTGACCGCGCCTGGGTGGGGAATTTCCCCCGCTAATACAGACCTCGCTGAGCTGCATCCTCCTGCTACAGCAGATTGATACCTCGGTCATGACATGGTAACGCTCAGAGCTCTGTGCGTGACTCTGGGTCTCTAAGGCAAAGGTCGCAGGGGGTCTTGAGAAGTCTGCCTGAAGCTGGGTGTTGTGGCAACAAGGGAAGCAGATGACACTGCACTGGTAATTGGGCAATGTTGTTTTCTGTGGGAGAGAAGTCCATGTGACTTACCCAACACAAGACTTTCCCAGTTGCTTAATGTGGATGTGTGTGTGTGTGTGTGTGTGTGTGTGTGTGTGTGTGTGTGTGTGTGTGTGTGTGTGTGTGTGTGTGTGTGTGTGTGTGTGTGTGTGTGTGTGTGTGTGTGTGTGTGTGTGTGTGTGAGAGAGAGAGACTAGCTGGTGCACTCACACGTCGGTGAAGAGGATGGGCGAGTCGGCGCGGTGGGACTGGACGTCCTGCATGGCGTTCCACTCGTTGATGCAGACCTGGTCAGAGGAGACCTGGCTCTGATAGTAGCTGACCCAGGTCAGGAACAGGCTGCCGGGGTAGTAGTTGTGACAGCGGGCCACCTCGCACGCCTTGTGGAGCGACTGCAGGGCGGACCTGGGGGGGCACAGGGGGAGGTGGAGAGGTAAGAAGAGGAGGAAGGAGAGAACGGGAGAAAGAAAGAGATGGATAACAGGATAAACCAACAGATAAAAGAGGGGACAAGTCAAAAAAGAGAGGGGGATGAGATGGCAGGAGAGAAAGGAGGAGCGCTCACCACATGGCCTGGACAGAGACCGGTTTGAAGACATGGACCCTGTTGACCGTGGACACACTGAAGCCCCTACAGAGACAAACAGACAGGTTGTGTGACAGTCCCAATGGGCAGAAGAACTACAGTAAATGCAGGGAGGAGGAAACAGGTGACGTATCGCTCTTCTTACCCGTCTCCGTCCAAGTGGATCAGTGTGTCGCTCCACAGGGGTAGAACCAGCCCCATTGTGCATGTGCTGCAGGAGGAGACCGCTGTTAAAGAGGTTACACACACACACACACACTTCTCCAAAAGAGGTGGGTCTCTAACACACTCAATGCATGGAGTGTTACTAACTACAAACCTGTCTGAGGAGCCAAAGTCCAGGCCCAGCACCACGCTCTCCTCTGTGTCCTGTCTCCCATTGGTGGACACCACCACCATGTAACGCGTGCACTGAGGCTGAGCGTACGCACTCTCCAGGCGCACAGCCTTATGGGAAGACGAGAGAGAGGGAGGGAGAATAATATCCTCTGGTCAGTCAGTCTGCATTTGGAAGTATTCATCAGAATAGTCCTAGACTCATTTCTCTGCAATGTGAGTGAAACATCTTGAATTTGACATTTGCGACGAGACGTACCAGGCGGATGTTGTCTTCTGGCCGCAGCACGGTGAACATGGTCTGCAGGTGCTGCTGGAGGTCACCTGGGGAAGGAGAGAGAGAAACAGATCAGTACACATTGCACGCCATCTGCTCCTACTCATGACTCTTCTGGGTGAAGTTAGTCCACATTATGCAGACATACAAAAATGACAGTGTGTCTGATTAAACGCTTCTAGAAACCCCAAAATGTAGCTCGGATAAACATTTACATTCAAATGCAGCCGAAGTAACAGAAAATGTCCGACACTTGAGAGCGTTTTCCCACACTTAAGGGCCAAAAGGACATTTGTCAGTGAAAACAAGACAGACAGTGGGATGTACCAGCCCTAGATAACAGAGTTGGTGAAAAACTACTAGAAAACCCAGCAGAGCAGAGTAGCCTTCCCACAAGTACACATACTTACAACAATTATCTCTGCCCTTGAGCACGAGGACACTGGTATGGAAAAACACACGCCTAAATAGCAACTCTATGGCAAAGCAACGTGCAGTCAGTGGCCCACCGGTGACATTTTGTAACAGCTATGGGGTCAATTGAACTGGACAGCTTTGCTCTGCTCTGGTGACTTAAACAACAGAACTGGACAGTGTTGGTTCCCTCAACACTGTAGAATGCCTGCTGCATTCCAATGATAAGCAGTACTATGGTTTGGCCTCATGTTGGGGCAGTGTCAGTTTCCCACGAGTCTGTGTTGAGAATTGAGGCGTGTTCAGCAGGACAACCTTGTGGAACATTTCTATGTTGTAAAGAGCTGAACAGACAGGCTTCTCTGACATGTGAAGTAAAGAATCATGTTGGTTCTATTTGGGACATCTGCAATGTTCCACAGTGTTTGCCTAATGAACTCACCCCGGTCCTATGGCTGTCTGTTGGTTGGTTGATTTGTTGTTAGTCAGTCAGTGGGAGGGCCTACCTGTGTGTTTGTTGGTTGATTTGTTGTTAGTCAGTCAGTGGGAGGGCATACCTGTGTGTTTGTTGGTTGATTTGTTGTTAGTCAGTTAGTGGGAGGGCATTCCTGTGTGTTTGTTGGTTGATTTGTTGTTAGTCAGTGGGAGGGCATACCTGTGTGTTTGTTGGTTGATTTGTTGTTAGTCAGTGGGAGGGCATTCCTGTGTGTTTGTTGGTTGATTTGTTGTTAGTCAGTGGGAGGGCATTCCTGTGTGTTTGTTGGTTGATTTGTTGTTAGTCAGTGGGAGGGCATTCCTGTGTGTTTGTTGGTTGATTTGTTGTTAGTCAGTGGGAGGGCATTCCTGTGTGTTTGTTGGTTGATTTGTTGTTAGTCAGTAGGAGGGCATACCTGTGTGTTTGTTGGTTGATTTGTTGTTAGTCAGTCAGTGGGAGGGCATTCCTGTGTGTTTGTTGGTTGATTTGTTGTTAGTCAGTGGGAGGGCATACCTGTGTGTTTGTTGGTTGATTTGTTGTTAGTCAGTGGGAGGGCATACCTGTGTGTTTGTTGGTTGATTTGTTGTTAGTCAGTGGGAGGGCATTCCTGTGTGTTTGTTGGTTGATTTGTTGTTAGTCAGTGGGAGGGCATTCCTGTGTGTTTGTTGGTTGATTTGTTGTTAGTCAGTCAGTGGGAGGGCATTCCTGTGTGTTTGTTGGTTGATTTGTTGTTAGTCAGTCAGTGGGAGGGCATTCCTGTGTGTTTGTTGGTTGATTTGTTGTTAGTCAGTGGGAGGGCATACCTGTGTGTTTGTTGGTTGATTTGTTGTTAGTCAGTGAGAGGGAGGGCATACCTGTGTGTTTGTTGGTTGATTTGTTGTCAGTCAGTCAGTGGGAGGGCATACCTGTGTGTTTGTTGGTTGATTTGTTGTTAGTCAGTGGGAGGGCATACCTGTGTGTTTGTTGGTTGATTTGTTGTCAGTCAGTCAGTGGGAGGGCATTCCTGTGTGTTTGTTGGTTGATTTGTTGTTAGTCAGTGGGAGGGCATTCCTGTGTGTTTGTTGGTTGATTTGTTGTTAGTCAGTGGGAGGGCATTCCTGTGTGTTTGTTGGTTGATTTGTTGTTAGTCAGTGGGAGGGCATTCCTGTGTGTTTGTTGGTTGATTTGTTGTTAGTCAGTGGGAGGGCATTCCTGTGTGTTTGTTGGTTGATTTGTTGTTAGTCAGTGGGAGGGCATTCCTGTGTGTTTGTTGGTTGATTTGTTGTTAGTCAGTGGGAGGGCATTCCTGTGTGTTTGTTGGTTGATTTGTTGTTAGTCAGTGGGAGGGCATACCTGTGTGTTTGTTGGTTGATTTGTTGTTAGTCAGTTAGTGGGAGGGCATACCTGTGTGTTTGTTGGTTGATTTGTTGTTAGTCAGTGGGAGGGCATTCCTGTGTGTTTGTTGGTTGATTTGTTGTTAGTCAGTGGGAGGGCATTCCTGTGTGTTTGTTGGTTGATTTGTTGTTAGTCAGTGGGAGGGCATACCTGTGTGTTTGTTGGTTGATTTGTTGTTAGTCAGTGGGAGGGCATTCCTGTGTGTTTGTTGGTTGATTTGTTGTTAGTCAGTGGGAGGGCATACCTGTGTGTTTGTTGGTTGATTTGTTGTTAGTCAGTCAGTGGGAGGGCATACCTGTGTGTTTGTTGGTTGATTTGTTGTTAGTCAGTGGGAGGGCATACCTGTGTGTTTGTTGGTTGATTTGTTGTTAGTCAGTCAGTGGGAGGGCATTCCTGTGTGTTTGTTGGTTGATTTGTTGTTAGTCAGTGGGAGGGCATACCTGTGTGTTTGTTGGTTGATTTGTTGTTAGTCAGTCAGTGGGAGGGCATTCCTGTGTGTTTGTTGGTTGATTTGTTGTTAGTCAGTGGGAGGGCATACCTGTGTGTTTGTTGGTTGATTTGTTGTTAGTCAGTGGGAGGGCATTCCTGTGTGTTTGTTGGTTGATTTGTTGTTAGTCAGTGGGAGGGCATACCTGTGTGTTTGTTGGTTGATTTGTTGTTAGTCAGTGGGAGGGCATTCCTGTGTGTTTGTTGGTTGATTTGTTGTTAGTCAGTGGGAGGGCATTCCTGTGTGTTTGTTGGTTGATTTGTTGTTAGTCAGTGGGAGGGCATACCTGTGTGTTTGTTCCACTGCTGGCTGACGCGGGGTGCCGAGGAAGGGGAGGAGCCATTTCCCCGAGGCAGGAAGACAGCGGCGCCCTTCACCGTCAGGAAGCTCTCACTGATGCTGATTGGAGAGAAAACACAGGGTCACAGAGGGGCCAGAGACCGATGCTAACAGAACGGTCCCAGGCTGGAGGTTCACACACACACACAGCTTCATTCTTCATAAGCCAATCTGAAGAGGAACAGCAGCATGTGATCCAGGCCGCTACATCTCATAAACAGACAGAGCCACGTGCACTCCAACACAACATTCCCCTCTGGCCAGGCCGCATCCCCCTAGCAGCTGGAGGCTAGGGGGTAGAGCCGAGGGTCAGTTAGATTTCCCCCCCCACACAAACTGGCTCAGACGGGGAAGAGCTCCCACTGTGAGAGTTCATGTATGGGATCACACCTCTCTCCGTGGTACCACATAGTCAAATTAACTATAGTACCCAGCACACCATCACCACACTAGAACAAGTGGAGAGGTCACGTGATCTACAGGGGATACTAGCTGATGGATATGGTGTGTGTGTGTACGTACACGAGCGTGTAGCCTATATCTCCACAGCACAGAACATATACTCTACAGAATCTCACACGGTGGCACACTGACCTTAGCACGTCTCATTAGAGGGAGAGGAGACCTACTGAAGACTAAAAGTGGCAGGTGACTGATTCAGGCCTAGGCCACAAAAACAATGTGCCTCATTGACCCCCATGTGAAGTGTGTCTTGAGCTGCTACTAGGGTAAACCTTCTGTAACAACCCTGCCCTGAGTTCTGCTCAATATCCACACCATCAAATCTAGCGTGGGTTGACTGGGCGGCACAGAGTCAGTACCGTCCGTCTGTGTCCTCCGGTCTTTTCTCACAAACAGACGCGGGATGGGGAAATGAGCAACGATGAGCCGAATAGCAGAAGCGTGGGGGAGACGTGCAAAGAGACTCTGTGCAATCTGAGGAGTGAGAGGACACGCCTGGACCAGAATAAGAAAACAAACAAACAAAGCGAGTGAATGAGCGAGAGAAAACTGACGGGTTGAGTTCATTTCCCATCCTGACCCACTCAACCCTGACCCAGCTGTTTCCTCCTACTTCACAATCCCCCTCTTTCTTCATACCCCTCGCCCTCTCACTTTCTTCATACCTCTCACTTCCTATTTCTTCATACCCCACTCTCTGTATGACTCAACCTCTCTCCCCTGCTGTACAGCTGTGTCTAATCATGTCTGAACCATGGTGTGTAGCACACACCCACACAGGGCAGGAAGGAGGAGAGCAGCACCTCACATGGTGTGTACAGTATTATGTGAGTGAGAGTATAGGATTCACCTTGTGTTTTCAGCTACTAGACACTTGAAAACGATGAGTAGCTTTCAGAAACAGACAGACAGCAGACAGGACAGAGCTCCAGCTGGCAGCAGGCAGACAGGACAGAGCCCCAGCAGGCAGACAGGACAGAGCCCCAGCAGGCAGACAGGACAGAGCCCCAGCAGGCAGACAGGACAGAGCCCCAGCAGACAGACAGGACAGAGCCCCAGCAGACAGACAGGACAGAGCCCCAGCAGACAGACAGGACAGAGCCCCAGCAGACAGACAGGACAGAGCCCCAGCAGACAGACAGGACAGAGCCCCAGCAGACAGACAGGACAGAGCCCCAACAGACAGACAGGACAGAGCCCCAGCAGACAGACAGGACAGAGCCCCAGCAGACAGACAGGACAGAGCCCCAGACAGACAGACAGGACAGAGCCCCAGACAGACAGACAGGACAGAGCCCCAGACAGACAGAGACACATCGTCAAGTGTAAAACACTGACCCCTTAGTGAAGAGCTTTGCACCTCCTGCCAGCGTAGGAATCCAAAACCAGGTAGTCAGACATACGTCACTGTCAAGTGGCTCTCTACTGTTGCTAAAAATATATTGTTATTTTCTAAATTACTATAAATAACTAGACTGCCTTGATCAGCCACTGTACTTCACATTCAAATTAAGCACATTAAATCCTGTTCAGGTGTATCTGTACTGTGTAAGATAAACCCAACAGTCAGATCAGTAGACAAAGGGGGCATTTGTTGTCCACTAGCTAGAACACCTCAGTGTGACTGGTTCCAATGTGAAATATTACCCAAACCTCAACAACTGATAAAGCTACCTGCTGATCATTTCACCAATATAGTTTGAAACTCATACACAGTCCGTCAAATTATGGTAGAACTATTCTGACGAAGCTAGTGTTCCGAATCACCACTGGGTGCATCCCAAATGACACCCTATTCCCTACACAGTGCACTACTTCTGACCAGAGCCCTATGGGTGCAGGCCCTAACAGTAGAAATATCAAGTTTGGCTGTATGATGGTAGAAAGAGAGCCACTCTAAACTAGAGCCACGTTGGCCCTGATTCAGGTCTATGGGCAGCAGGTCAGCAGCAGAGGGCATTGAGGCCGAGTCTGAGGCGACACGCAGGAATTTTGCCCTGGCTGACATTTTACTGTGCAGACATGTAAGGGAATACTCTCCTCTTCCCACAGGCAGACAGACGTGGGGACAAGAAGGGAGGGAGGGTCATCGTTTGGCATGCAGCACAGGGCAGTACTTGTTAGGGTACAGACACAATCATCACTATGTAAGGGGCCCTTCTCTGATAGCCTAGCACCCCACTCTCCTCCCACTCCCAAAAAGACATGTGGGACTGACATGCCCCCTCCCCTCCCTGTAGCTGCCCATATTAGTTCCACTCTAACTAGGGGAGAGATAAATATAGGCCCAGGCTGCAGAGGCCTGGCCGGCGCTGCTGAAGGCTCTGTGTTCAGCCCAGAAAGATAAGGGCAGTGGTGGTGGGAGAGGGGGGTGGATAGCAGGACTGCATTCTAGCACTTCCTACAGTACAGATTAGGCAATGAGAGACCTGTGCATGCACACACACAGAGATGTGAATTAGCGAGCTGTTTAAATACAGAGCAAGAGTAGCCGAACGGACAAGGGGAGATAATTATGCCAGAGACCATGAGAGAGAGAGAAAGAGTTACAGGCCAAGGCTAAAGATAAACTGACAACCTGTGAGTGTGTTTCTAGAGCTGGATTGAAATTGGAGTCTCGACTCAGAGTTTCCTTGTAAGTACAGTCAGGCTCGGGACCAATTCCGGTAAGCAGACCCAGCTTCCTCTGAGCTGCATCACAAGGACAGAGGCATTCAGTTAAAGGCCTTAGGACTATTCTGAGAGGAGGAAAATTCCACATCAGTACTACCACCTACATCGAACTCCAATCCACTGGAATGAAGATGGGGCTCCATCAACACTGAGATGTAAGAAAGGAGCCTGTGTTCAAACCATAACTATGCCTGTGTCCCGAATGGCACCCTATTCCCTACACGGGGGTGTAAACGTTTAAAAAACACAAGGATCTTTATGGTTAACCAAAAAAAAATCCCAAAAGTAAATTTACAATACATTTTTTTTTTTAAGTGGATTAATCACAAAACTACCACTAACAGGTCTTGATCATTATCATAAAAAGGGACAAATTCAATACAAATCTAATGCAACAAATAGGGATGCACAAGCTTTCAGGTGAACATATTGGAATCGGCCGATATTAGCCAAAAATGCCAACATCGGTGTCGGCACGATGTTTAGTTTAACGCCGATGTGAAAAACCGGATGTCAAAGCTGACATGCATACCTATATAACGGAGGTACATGACGTAATGACGCCACGTAAAACGTTGCGCTACACAGCATTCCTATCTTAGATCACAATGTCTGCTGGGTGGATCGAACAGTCAACAAGTCAAGCAGTAATTTGAAAGAGTAAGAACATTTCAGCGAGACAACTCAAAAGGCGAGATCCATTAACGCCAAGATAATGGAAATCATTGCCCTTGACAATCATCCTTTCTCTGTCGTGGGTGATGTTGGCTTTCGCCGACCGGAGTTACACAGTAATAGAGTCACTGTTATTAGCTTCATGACATACATACTATGGAATGCCGTCTGAGTCTTTGAGTGTCAAAAATACAGTAGCACTGTCAAAGCTGTACAAAAAAAAATGCAAACAAGCAAACACCGTCCACGAACGATGTGTTTACAATAACGCATTGGTAATAAAGCATAATTTGCTTGACCGCAACTTCTGGGGTAGCTAGCTAACTTTAGCTTGGTACCTAGCTAGCACCAATACAACCATCCTGAAAACAATGACCAGTAGAAACTGCAGTCATTTTCATTATTCTTAGCAATAATTTAGGAATCCTTGTGAGTAAGTATTAGCTAGGTAGCCACAATAGTGGAATTTGCGGGTTGCCTTCAAAATAAAAGTATGTCATTGACAGTGATGCAAATGAATACAAAATGGTAGAATTATGCCACACTTTTATTTTGAAGGCTAGCTGCAAAGTCCAATATTTTGGCTAATCCTTATTGTGGCTAGCTTCACATAGATGGGTGCGACAACCATTAATCAAATAAGAACGGTCCTATAAATTAGGGTTAATTTAGATGTTAGCTAGCTAACTATATAGCTACTGAAACAGATGCCGTTTTGCTATTGTTTGCATCCATGAGCTAGCTAGTTTAAATGTTTTATGACCAGCACTGCAGTTTCGCAAGACAACTTTACCAGCATCATAGCATACGTATCAATGAATCGTTGTGACATATGAAATACAAGTGACAGTGTAATCAATGTGTAATAACTAGGTAAAAAATGAATGAATGTGTTAATTGTGACGTGCAGTCATATTCAGGTCCTGATTGATCAACAAGATTTGACATGTCAAAGTTTCTTTCTTTACATGCAAAGACCCAAACGGCATTCCATATAAATCCTGGTTGAGAATGAAACGACTGAACAACGAAACAGCACAGCAAGTAAGCGAAAGAAAAAGGTTTTGATTATGTTTTACTGGTAATGGGGACATATGTAAATGCCAACTAAATAACTTTTTGGTCAGTGTGGTGTGTGTGTAACTTTTATTTAAGTAGGCAAGTAAGTTAAGAACAAATTCTTATTTACAATGACGGCCTACCCTGGGCAAACCCGGCGACGCTGGGCCAATTCCCAACTATGGGACTCCCAATCACTGTATGTGATACAGCCCAGATTCGAACCAGGGACTGTGGTGACGCCTGTTGCACTGAGATGCAGTGTCTTATACCGCTGCATCCATGTGTGTTAACTATTTAACTGTACTAGAATGCTTAAGGCCGCGAAACTAGAAAAATATATATCGTATCGAGTTTTTTGGCAAGGAAAATGTAATATCGGTGCATCACTAGCAGCAATGATGTAACATTACTAGGAGATATGCATCTTTTAATTGATTTGTATGCTTTTGAGACAGGGAAGTGACAGCAGCTGTATGGTAATACTTTGATAAAGTTAAATGAAAAGGTGGTGAAATAAATGCACACTTTGCTTGGTGAAATTGAGCTACAGCTATGAGAACCAACCAGTTTCTGGCAGCAGTGAGAAAATCACAGTGCTGATTACAGGAATGAAGCAGTTTATGCGCAGCCATTGTCAATGGTAGAGGATGCCCTCTTCACTGCCCTGATGGCATACCTAGAACAAACAAGACGCCATGTCAAAAAAAACGTGACGGCCTGCATGGAGAAATTATACAATGATTGTTCTGCAAATATAAAGCGCAAGCTTTCAAACACCACATGTGGCGTTAACAACAGATTGTAGGATTGCTGTCATACATCCCCGCAACGAGCCGTCACATTGACGAGAAGTGGGATATGAAGTCCTGTGTGCTGACAACTCAGAACATGGAAGAGGGACACAGCAGAGAAAGGTCACACGCGGGATCATATCTGAATTGTGAATTCACGTCATTTTCTTATTGTTTAAACGATAGGGGGGGAAAAAAATTGCAGTTTAAACATTAAAACAATGGTACATTTGTCACATCCCCATTCTCTACATGGTGCTACTAGTAGCACCGTCATGGTATTGTCTCACTAGACTGCTGATGAACCAGACCTATAGCATCTCTTATCAACGTCAACGTCTTCCGTTCCATTTTGTGTTTACCGATGTTGTGAATACTAATCACACACCAAATCTGGCTTCCTTGTATGGCTGCCAATCTTTACACACTTAAAGAGAGTCAGACTCATATTCTTCAAAACACTTTTCCCCAGAATAACAGCAACGCAGCACACGTGTGTGTGTGTGTGTTCAGCGAAGTGGGGTAGTATTGTAAATTAGTGGGACAACACCTGTTTAGTTTTCAGGTTTCCAGCAGTTAGCCACACTGTAAACCTGTAATTAGCCCAGCCCATGGTGAAACAGTCTCTGACACACAGGCATTCCTCTGTCTATTTTTAACATGGTCGCACACCAATGACAAAATCGGTTCGTAAATACTGTCATAAAGCATAGATTTTCTGGACCGGTTTGACAGAGTTGTCGAGGAAAGGAGGCCATGATATAGTCTATAGGTGGTTGTTTGCCCACCCTGAAAAGGCTAAGAGAATACATACTAAAACCGGACCAAATTTTCCCTCCAAAACAAAGAAGTTGGTTCTCTTACATCTGGTGCCGTATATGACATACAAGTAATAATAATAATAATAATAAATGCCATTTAGCAGACGCTTTTATCCAAAGCGACTTACAGTCATGTGTCCATACATTCTACGTATGGGTGGTCCAAGTACCTGTGCGCACCAGCGGGAGAGTGTGCATGCATGCACGCGCGTGTGTCTTTCAGATTAAGACAAACAAAGTCTAGGCTATTCAAATGACTAACTAGTCTAGGCCATATAATATAGTATAACAGCCCTTGTCAAACACACACACGGTGAAATAGTGAGTCAAGAAATACAAGGCATCCACTCATGGAGTACCCAATGGTATCTAATATCCCCCATAAGCAAATAAGTAGCACCACTACCCATGTAGCCATAGAAACCAGTGCAAAATGAGTATATGGACAGCAAACAATACATTTGCATGTCTTCATTGAGCAGCCTCTCAGAGGAAAATGGTCAATCAATGCAAAATCAGTCAGGGGCAACATCTGGGTTGTGTAACATGCAACATGGTCTGGACAGCCAGTCATTGTCACAGGGGAATGTGATATATAACCATTGCATCTTTGATGGTACGGTATTTGCAACACATATGGACTTTTTGATTCAAGCATATAACATTGGTTCATCCAAAAAACACTGATCAAGTCCACATTGATGGACTGCTACTGCCCTGAAACGTGCAGTAGGAATACACTAAAAAGGGTGTCAAGGCTTGTTCCAACATATTAACACTAACAGCTTCACTAAACTTTTATTCATCTGATGGACTTACACCTGGAAATACAGGTGCCCTTACATGAGTGCCTTCCTAAACAACAATCAAACAACATACAGATACAACCCCACTAACTACCCTTCATCAGGTAGGCTATTTCTCAGTATTCAACAGTATTCAACAACTCTTTAACAGCTATCAAATCAGTCTCTGGCCGGCCACCTGGACCTGACTGGCCTCACATGGTTTCATACAGAGGCCCAGGTAAGAACACCTCAGACGATTAGCCTAGTTAGAATGGCTGCAAGCTTCAGAGCCTTCACTCAAAAACATGGATGGACGGGCTATATAATATTTTCATAGGAGACATACAACAACAAAATCAGAAAACACAACAGCCAAAATATAATTGAAAATAAATGATAAATCAAGTTGATTTAATATATTTCTATGTGCTATTAAAGAGCACATTTTAAAAAGGGACTGCCAAATGCCTGGATAGGCCAGTTTAGAGGCTTGGACACAGAAGAGAGCTATGCAACTGACAGGGGGAGGGGGGGGGACTGGCAGGCTGATTCTCTGGCATTAGTTCATAGAGCAGACTGTTGCTTTATATGGATATCTGACCGACAGGATTCGTCAGACCAGTTTGGAGACAGCCAGGTAGATGATTCTCTCGCGCCACGCAATGATCAAGGATAACCCATTGTGCCATTATTTCTCAACCAGGAGAGGAAGCTGTCAAGATTACTTACATCCTGTTACGTCACTAACGGGAAATACATGTAGTCAGGATTCCTACACAATAATGTTGCAACGTCAGACTACTGACAACTGAGCTGAAGTAAATAAATCGTAAATGTATGCATACATATCGCATGTCCACTACATGGGGAAATGAATCCGGTGGGGAAATGTTCATTTTAACCACAAAAAATATTCGTAACAAAAATGTACAACTCACAGTTGGTTGATCTGGTTCTGAGACACAACTCCGTTGTCGGAGAAGTAGGGCATCATCTTCACTCCGCAGCAGGAGCAGAAGCAGCCCTCCGCCGAGCTCCCGGTAGCGGAGACACTACCGAGAGTCATGACCGGACCACGGAACAGCAGACCGATAGCGCAAAATATCTTCGAAAAGGATCACTCCACTCCGACCATTGTCAACACTTATTAGTACAACGAATCCGATAGATATTCGACAATATGTTTTTGTCGACCTATCTCCTTCGCGACATTATAAAATAGGCAGCTGGAAAATAAAGTAAACTGTTAGTAAAATAACGTTAAGCCTATCAAACAATTATTTAAAATAAAAACATTTTTGTACTGTATATTAAGTACAGTATCCTCTAATTGCAAGACTGTTCCAAATTCTGTAACACCGTACGGAATTATTCTTGCGGTGGGATCTTTCAAACGACCTATAATCAATATTTGTGAAGAGCACTCGTGTCCGTCCTACTGTAAAAGCTTTAAACTTGTAAACGGGACACCGGCAGGAGCTACAAACTCAACTCGTGAGAGGGAGGAGTTGCTGACACATGCTTAGAATGTCCCAATTGAAAGACGAGGGGAGAGCGACAATGTGGCACAACAGATTGGGCACCTCTTCAGCGACAAGGTTGGGGAAGCGCAAGACACAGCCATATAATGTGATGACTGACAAATTCAGGGAGGTGTTGAAGTAAAGAGTTAAAGTACAGATGGAACATACAGGTAACTGCAAAATCTTAATAGGGCATTGGGCCACCATGAGCCAAAATCGCGTCAATGCACCTTGGCATAGATTTACATTGTGTCAGGAACTCTATTGGAGAGATGAGACACCATTCTTACCCAATAAACTCCATCATTTGGTATTATGTTGATGGTTGTGGAAAGCTCCAGAATCTTCCATAGTGTAAAAATGGGTTGAGATCTGGTGACAGATGGCCATGGTATATGGTTTACATCGTTTTCATGCTTGGTAGCCTATATATTGGCCTGCCCAGCATTTTTATACATGACCCTGAGCATGATGGGATGTTAATTGCTTAATCAACTCAGGAACCACACCTGTGTGGAAGCACCTGCTTACAATATACTTTGTATCCCTAATTTACTCAAGCAGTTCCATTATTTTTGGCAGAGCTGTGCATACCTATTGCAACCACATGGTCTGTGACAGCAGTGTGTTTACCAACGACTGAATTCTTGGAAGTGTGCTCGTGCACCCTGCTTTGCTTCACTGAGTACACCCAGACAGCAACTTGACAAAGTCTCAAATAACAGCTGAATTACGGAGTAAATTGGATTTGGGAACAGACTGCAAAATGAGAATGTACCTTTGCCATTCTGATCAGATATAAGAAGGTGAACTATATCATTCGGTTCATGAGTGGGAGCTCATTCGGTTCATGGAGTGGGAGCTCATTCGGTTCATGGAGTGGGAGCTCATTCGGTTCATGGAGTGGGAGCTCATTCGGTTCATGGAGTGGGAGCTCATTCGGTTCATGGAGTGGGAGCTCATTCGGTTCATGGAGTGGGAGCTCATTCGGTTCATGGAGTGGGAGCTCATTCGGTTCATGGAGTGGGAGCTCATTCGGTTCATGGAGTGAGAGCTCATTCGGTTCATGGAGTGAGAGCTCATTCGGTTCATGGAGTGAGAGCTCATTCGGTTCATGGAGTGAGAGCTCATTCGGTTCATGGAGTGGGAGCTCATTCGGTTCATGGAGTGGGAGCTCATTCGCACACTGACCAGGAGACCGTGACATTAACGCAAAGGGGCCACATGAGAGGAAAACCAGGCACTCTCAGTGTCGGTAAGGATACGAGTGCACAAAACTTCTACCTGGCAGCTCCAGACAAACCAAAGTCTATGTAATAGACATTGTCCATGGGGTGCATCTCAGTAGAAAAGGGCCATCAACCATTTGGCACCACACCTGTAGGTTAACAGGCCCAGTATTATACAAAACAACTCTTTTGTAATGTTTATCTAAAGCCAGACTCATGTGTTGGCCTGTTATCTGGATCAGACTGGCAAGCGATATACAGTGTTTAAATAGGAAAGGGAGAGGTCTATGAAGCAGTGTAAATAGGCTACACGAGGGAACCGTGTTTACTACTTCACTGGGGGTGAGATCTTTCACATGGATTTGGGCTCCACTCGGCTACAATAGATGAATCTCGATTGTGTTTCCTTAAGTCCTCTCTCCTCGCTTCCTTTTCAAAATGCATTGAGGAGAAGTTCAGATTCCTCCAATGTGTTGAGGCGGCGGCCAGGAAGAAAGAGGACATGAGGAATCAAGGAAATACACATTTGAAGCACCCAATGTCATAAAAGGCTAGCTAGTTAAGGGATTGTTATTACCAACAATGTACTTGTTTTTCTTAATTAGACTCGGTTTGTGCCGATTTCGGACTTGAGATAAGGGTGCAACTTGGACTTTTGCATATATCACAACTTAATGTCAATGGGAGAAGTTAAAATTAGAGTACAGACCTCAAGTGTGAGTACCGATCTTCACCACTGATCACAACAGTATCACAAGAGCCAGGTATGAAGCAGACTCTATGGAAGCTATTTTAGTGTGTTTAAGTCTTTGTACTAGTACTGTACAAACAATGCAGACAACCATACAGTATTTAAGGTCTGCTCTACAATGAATCCCTACAAAGTCAACAGCTCAGTCTTCTCTTCCTGCTCCATTGTCCCTAGTCTCCGAACGATTAGAAGCCAGTCCTGGAATTTCACTTAACACGACCTGGCCTTGGATAAAGAATGAAAGCGGTAATGTGTGTACACAACAAAGATGACGGTTCTGAGAACACAGCTCTTCCTCTGTCCTTTACTTCCTTCCTGGTCTGCTTGAGCCAAAACAAACATTATATAGGCTAGGCCTACATGGCTAAAATGTCCACCTTATAAAACAGGCCATAGTCTGTCTGGTCATTTGGTCTCACTCATACTGGAAAGCTTCAAATGGTGGCGGCCAGTGTAGTTTCACATGCTCCCCCATGGGAGCTAGGTCTATAGGCTGTATTATGCAAATGTAGTGCTGCTTGGGGCAGAAGAGGTCAGACTCCAGAGGTCAATTACACCTGACGACAGGGGCTCAAATCAGAGGGCTCTTAGTCAAAACACTCCATTGATGTTTCCAGTCCCCACGGCCCGCCATTACCCAAGTCACTACATAACACAGGCTGCCGGTACACACAAACAGGCAGCTACTACGCAAGTTGCCCTCCTAAAGTTATACAACTTAAGTGGCCAAAGAAAAGATGAGAAGGCTGGCTGCGATAGCGTGGGACATGGTTACACTCAGTGTTTACAAAGCGTGTGTGTAACACTCGACTCCTCTCGTGCACTCCAAATAACATGACGGGGAAGGAGACGTAGAAACTCACACATACCTGGGTGTCTTCGGTTACAGGGCATCGTCACATGGTCTCCTCCATTCCAGGCCGCCCCCTCTCTAGTTATGAGGTTTAGCTGGTCACCCACTGGGTCATCATAGCAGGCAACGTTCAACCAACCAACACGCATCAAAACAACATCTGTGTGACCAGCATCTGTGCTAGTTATGTGGCACAAAATGTTTTGGACCTCTTAATAGGCTAGACCACTACTAAATCACATTGTTTTGACTCTGGTAATAGGGTCCGACATGCAGGGGGGGGGGGCAACACGTGGGTCCGATTGCGCAATGGCTCGTGTCGCTCTATCGCTCTTTGAATGAGAGTTAGCAGAAAAAAAGGGTCAAAGTGTTGCAGGCAGCAGTCAGCCACTGGGTCTCTGTGTACTCCAAGTTACCCCTTAACATCCTGCTCTCCACTACAAAGTGAGCAGCGGTTTCCTATAGGCCTGCTACACTGGAGCTAGTTGGAGTAGGGGGTCTGAAATGAGACCAGCCAGAACACATAGCCTACACTAACTGCAGCACTAGTAATAGACCTGGACATGAACGCTACAAGGCCAACCGCAGGGCAGGCTAACGTCCTGTCAAGCTAAAGTTTTTTTTTTTTTTTTACCTACCATGTCACCTATTTAGTTGTGATTTGAGCACCTTGGGACTTAAGTGAAGTGCTAGAATACAAGACACAGAAGATACCAGGAATTAGGAGGAAAGCGGTGATATGATCAGGAAAATTGTCAGCTGAGGTTAGAAGGGTAGAGATGGTAGCCAGGAGAGGTGTTCCCCTTGATAGACAGGCGTGAGAAAACACGCTGCAATGAAAGACTATGACTCCAGGCCATGGGTTTGAGTTGGCTTGCATAGCTGCCATTTCCTTTCCTTCCCGCAACCGGTAATGGGAATTCGTGAACACTGAGCACAGGGTAACTCAAATCCAGAATAACCTGCTCTGACAGCCACATCAGAGACGCAGCAGTAGGCAAAAACACAGATGGGAGTCAACCTGTACACCTCCCACTCGCCAAGTGCCCTTTTGGGTGGTGGTAATTTATATAATTTTTTATATAAGTTTGTGTCGTCAAGTTCGCCACCCCATCCGTTGGTTGCACCTGTTGGTCCGCCCTGTACGAAGGTGGCGCACACCCAGTTGTACCGGTTTCCAAGTCTGCCCCGTACTGGGATTGTGCACACCCATTATTCAAACATGCATGGTTTGAGATGTGGTCACTGACCGAGTGCGTGTGTAGCTAGCTGCCTAGTTGTGTGTAGCTAGCTGCCTAGTTGTGTGTAGCTAGCTGCCTAGTTGTGTGTAGCTAGCTGCCTAGTTGTGTGTAGCTAGCTGCCTAGTTGTGTGTAGCTAGCTGCCTAGTTGTGTGTAGCTAGCTGCCTAGTTGTGTGTAGCTAGCTGCCTAGTTGTGTGTAGCTAGCTGCCTAGTTGTGTGTAGCTAGCTGCCTAGTTGTGTGTAGCTAGCTACCTAGTTTGAAATATCAACAGTACTGCCACAGAAGCACAACATTTGACACTAGGATTGGCTGCGTCAACAACCCTCCGACCCATCCCTTCTTCAGTCTGCAGCAGCAACACAGGTAGTTTAGACTAGCTAACCATCATGCAGTGCCCTTGGAAAGTATTCAGACCCCTCAACGTTTTCCCACATTTTGTTAGGTTATGAATATCATATTGTGAAGTTTTGATACGAGCATTGAAAATAAATCACAATCAGTATAATAAATTGAGCTAGCCAACTTGCAGATTTCATCAGCTGATCACCCACCCTCTTTTCAAGATGTCAATCACATCTTTAGGATGCACTGTAACTACATGACCAAAAATGTGGACACGCGCTTGTCTAACATCTCATTCCAAAATCATGGGCATTAATATGGAGTTGGTTCCCCTTTGCTGCTATTACAACCTCCACTCTTCTGAGAAGGCTTTCCACTAGATGTTGGAACATTGTTGTGGGGACTTGCTTCCATTCAGCCACAAGAGCATTAGTGAGGTCGGGCAATTTGGCCTGGCTCGCAGTTGGTGTACCAATTCCTCCCAAAGGTGTTCGATGGGGTTGAGGTCAGGGCTCTGTGTAGGCCAGTCAAGTTCCTCCACACCAACCTCGACAAAGCATTTCTGTATGTACCTCGCTTTGTGCACAGGGGCATTGTCATGCTGAAACAGGAAAGGACCTTCCCAAAAGTGTTGCCACAATGTGGGAAGACACAGAATCGTCTCGAATGTCACTGTAGGCTGTAACATTAAGACTTCACTTCACTGGAACTAAGGGGCCTAGCCCAAACCATGAAAAACAGCTTAGACCATTATTCCTCCTCCACCTAACTTTACAGTTGGCACTAAGCATTGGGGTAGGTAGCGTTCTCCTGGCATCCGCCAAACCCAGATTAGTCCGTCGGGACTGCCATATGGCGAAAAGTGATTCATCACTCCTGAGAATGCATTTCCACTACTCCAGATTCCAATGGCGACGAGCTTCACACCACTCCAGCCGACGCTTGGCATTGAGCATGGTGATCTTAGGCTTGTGCGCGGCTGCGTGGCCATGGAAACCCATTTTATGCAGCTCCTGACTAACAGTTCTTGTGTTGACGTTGCTTTCAGGGGCAGTTTGGAACTCTGTAGTGAGTGCTGTTATTGTGAAATGGAAACGTCTAAGAGCAACCGGCTCTCAAACAGCTCAGCTGCGAAGTGGTAGGCCACACAAGCTCACAGAATGGGACCGGTTGCTCTTAGACGTTTCCATTTCACAATAACAGCACTTACGATTGACTGGGGCAGCTCTCACAGGGCAGAAATTTGATGAACTGACTTGTTGGAAAGGTGGTATCCTATGACGGTGCCAAGTTGAAAGTCACAAAGCTCTTCAGTAAGACCATTCTACTGCCAATGTTTTTCCTATGGAGATTGCATGGATGTGTGCTTGATTATATACATCTTTTAAAAGGCTTTTTTTTGGTGTATTTTTGCCCCCTGAAAAAGGTCTGTGTACGGCCCTGCACATCAGTGTGTGTGTGTGTGTGTGTCTACCGACTCAAATCTTACCAGAGCCATGTTGAAGTAAGCAGTTGAAAGGAAATGCCTACTGAAAACAATGAATAGACAAGGTCACAGAAAAGACCCTGAACATCCTTTTTGCCTTTCCCTTCTCCCCCCTCAATAGGTCTGCAGCCCAACAGCCCTCTCCTTACTATGAACGACAATCAAGTAGGCCTGTACTAGAAAGTATGCTGTCCTTGACATTCCTTGCAGTGCATACACGTCGCAAAGCCAGAGCACAGATTAATGTATTACAGTATGTTACACTTCAATTAGAGCCGTGGGAACAACAGCTGTCGTGTCTTTCTTGTGTGTGCGGCACAGAATAGATGACAATAGCACTCTTACCATAACTGGTAAGCACTGAGCAAAACACTGAACATAGAGTACTGCACAACCTTCACCCTCAAAGGTTGCTTTCTGATATCCAATTGGATGCTATATATTTCTAGTACTGGAATCCTTGTGGGGGGGGTGACCTCACCATCGCCATAGTATTACCTAATAGATCATTGGAGTTGAATGGTGAAGGCAGTGCAACACATAATGGACATTAAATTATTCTGTTATGGGGTTGTGCTGGCCAAATGCACATCATGTCATGTTGGCTCCTTCTCAGCATGAAGCCAAACAGTTTGCTGTGGTGGACCCGGTGTTTGCAAACTATCACCAACTGTACTGGTATGGAGAACTCTGACTTCTACCTTGCATTAGCACAATTCAATAGACTAAATCCTGACCAGAAGTCAAGTTAAATCAATGTACAGAAAATACCCTACATTATAAGGGTTAGTTCAACACAGTCATAACACCACACAGTCATAACACCAACACAAGGGAACAGAACATAATAAACAGCCATGATAGCTGAATAGGCATATGAGAAGTTAATACAACAGACTTTAGTGCTGTTTTGATGCAAGCCGACTAGCTTACCAAAATAACGGTGTCTGCCATGACTGTGTAAAGTTAGGCTTGTCACAACAATCAGCTCGGTCATCAAGTAATGCTATGTAATATCATTACGCTGACGCTGTTATGAATACATGAAGGTCCTATGATGGAGAGTTCAGGTGAAATGCGACTGACAAGAACAATACTTGACGTTAGGCCAAGCCAAGGGGAAGTGATACTCAAACTCAGACAAACACACACCCTTGTTTATCAGTTCCATGTTTACTACAGCCAGGTCCCTTAACACCCTACAGCAGGGTTCAACTGGCATTCACTAAACATTCCATCACCCTCCTTCTTGGTCAACTAACCTGACACTGTCACCAGAAAAACATTTAAATAAAGAAAAACCCTGGAATGACTGGTACTGTGTGTATACGTGTATAAATAAAAAAATAAGTCCTTTGATCTGATGAGTTCAAATTTGATATTTTTGGTTCCAACCGTGTCTTTTTGAAAATCAGAGTAGGTGAACGGATGATCTCCGCATGTATGGTTCCCACCGTGAAGCATGGAGGAGGAGGTGTGATGGTGTGCTTTGCCGGTGACACAGATTGATTTAGAATTCAAGGCACACTTAACTAGCATCGCTACCACGGCATTCTGCAGCGATACGCCATCACATCTGGTTTGCTCTTAGTGGGACTGTGTTTTCCAACAGGACAATGACCCAAAACACACCGCCAGGCTGAGTAAGGGCTATTTGACAAAGAACTAGAGAAATGGAGAGCTGCATCAGATGACCTGGCCTACACAATCACCAGACCTCAACCCAATTGAGATGGTTGGGGGGGATGAGTTGGACCGCAGAGTGAAGGAAAAGCAGCCAACAAGTGCTCAGCATATGTGGGAACTCCTTCAAAACTGTTGGAAAAGCATTCCAGGTGACTACCTCATGAAGCTGGTTGAGAGAATGCCAAGAGTTTGCAAAGCTGTCAAGGCAAAAGGTGGCTTCTTTGAAGAATCTTAAATATTTTCATTTGTTTAACACTTTTTTGGTTACCACATGACTCCATGTGTTATTTCATTGTTTTTTATCATTAATGTAGAAAATTGTAAAAAATAAAGAAAAACCCTTGAATGAGCAGGTGTGTCTAGACTTTTGACTGCTACTTTATATACAATAAACACACTGTCTGTGGAGTTTTCATTGTTGGACAACAAAACATCAGAAAATGAACTCCAAGTGATTTTAATTGAAGAAATCTGTTCCCAAGTACTTACACACATAATAGGGAGACACGTGATCGCATACAAATGTAAGCATGCTTTGAAATTATGTTTTAGTCAAACATATCTGTTTGGGCTTCTTGTGGTCAATTTGCAGTCTACAAATTATTTGTAATTATGTTACGGCCCCCCTACCATCCACTCCAGAAAAGAAAAATCGTCCCGCAGCCGATTCTAGTTGATGATCCATGGCATATAGACTATACGTTAGCCTATTAACCTATAGGCTAACCCATAATAACCTATAACTATTAGTATGTCCTGTATGAATAGGCATTAATCCAAGAGATCCACACTGAAACCCAACTGCCAAGACAAGTGAAACAACAGTGACGTCTTGTCCTTTTATAAAACACACACACTGACGTCAAGCGGCAGGTAACACAGATAACAGATACAACCATGCAAATAGATCATCAGGAGTAGACAACTGGAGTAGTCATACACGAGTACTACAAACCAACCCAAATACGTACATAGGCTAACTATTTTGCATTTCCAAAATAGCCTAGTGTTTTGAAGATGCAAAATGGTAACCTTTAGTCCTTTTCTACCCTTCTCTTGTAATGACCTAAAACTAAGTGTGAATAAAAATTCTGACAATGATGCTAGTCAAGAGCGAGTCTACATGTTGATAGAAATGTATTTTTCAAGATATTTGAAAATATATTGTGTGATATACTGTAAATTGAAACGAGCTATGCAGTCACTCTTGTTTTGTGCACGGTGTGTGCGCGTGTGTGTTTAACAGCCCAACTGCCAATGTACAGCCATTATAATGTTCCTGTGTTTGCTTGCGACCCCTCTATCGGTCATTTTGCGGCCTGGGTCTGAGACTAAATAAGAGTCAGTTGACTCTGCAGCAGTATATGTGAGCTGAGTTGACCCAAGAGACAGTATTGATATCAACCCAACAGCCAATACAGCAAATACACTCTTGTCAACACACTCTCTCTGGTGGACAGTAGCTGGAAGTACAGCTGAGCTCCCAAAAGGTCCAACAGACGTTTGTCTCAGCTGATTCAGGCACTGAACAAAATAATTGAGAATTTCAGCAGGGCCTGGAAGGTTGTCTGTGCAATGCCCAAAAATACTTCATAGTTTTTCGATTACAATACTTTGAGATTATTTTACTGCTAATTTACCTCCGGGGCTGGGAGTGTCGGTCATCCTCACCACTGTCTGCCTCCTGGGGAGAGAGCAGAGAACCAGTCAGAAACCAACATGCACACTAATGTATCCATAAACGGACTATAGTAATGACACATTATACAGACAAAAGCTACGGTCACATGAATAGACAAGGTTGCTTGTTCACAATAACCGGCCTGAACAAGGAGAGCATATGAATATGAATTAAGTCAAGTATGAATCAAGTCAAGTGCATCATGACTAACAATGAGCCAAACAAATTCATACTACAGCAATATTAGGAGGTGTGATGCTGTCAGACCTTTTGAACAAGAATTCCACACCCAGTCAAAACAAGATGTCCATATTTGGGCTTGTTAGACATAAGTGTATAGCTATCTATTCAAGGGAGATTTTGCAACACTGTTTGCATCGGGCACCGAGGAAGAGCGAATTAACCTTATTTTAAAGAGGATAATGAATTCCACATCGGCTAAAATGTGCCGCTAAATATCCACTTTCATCCATGTCATGGGATTGGCCGTAGTGATATTTCACTAAACCCAGAACAAGGCAGAATAGATAAGGGTTGAAATGGCTGCCGGCCTGTTTTGAAGAGTCCCTCTCTCTCCACCCTGGCCCGGCAGTCTGTTGTCCCTGCTCAGACAGACAGGCAGGCAGACCCTAATCCCAGCCTGTTCTGCTCCAGTAATCTCCAAACTCAGGGAACTTTCTCCCAGGGATCAGGCTGTCAATCCTGGACAAGGGAGCCCTAGCAGATCCCACCCACCTCTGCCCAGTCACATAGAGATACTGAACTGGGTTAATAAAGCCCAATGCACCACACACTGGCTACATTCACCATGTCCTATGCAGACACACGATGTACATAACCCACGGGATGGGATGAAGTGATCCAGCCAATGTATCTTCATTGAGAAGAGCACACACACAAACAAAATCCCAGACAGAGCCCAGACCTATACTCAAGAATACAAAAATGCTTACAATTAGGCCTAATCCATGTAAAGAGTTCTGCTTGTTGGGCTTGTGTACACGACCATGATGGCACACAAACTAGAGAAAACATGAGCAAATCAAAAAGCTTTCGCCTGGACATAAATCCTCACATATCAGGTGATGTAAATCAGATGCTGCCACAGCCAGGCATATGACATTTGAAAAATGCATTTAAGAAACATGGTGACACAGGAGAACCTTGACTCGAGGGAGCCACCCATCCCTTCAACGAGACAAACTTTCCAAAACACTTCACCCACTGTCTTTTCAATGGCGAATGCAGCAGAGGCCAATAGGCTGCTATAGGAAGGTGTTTATTAAGTAGCAAAGTGGAGGAGAGACCACAAGCTTCCGCCTCTCCCTGTGGTTAAGTCACCATACATGTAATACTAACGTCTCCATGGTCACCATGCCACCACATGGAGGAAGGAGGTACAGGGGATTGCATCAAGCCAATGAGAGGGGAGTATTTAGTGTGCTACTAGGAAGATTCCCCCGTCCAGCAATCCTTCTCTCAGGTTTGATGTTCTGAATACAGAGTAGGCTTAATTAATAGGCGAGACGCTTCAGTAGGAGCCGATACTAGCTTAAACAATAGTCAGTGTTACGCCTAAATCTTCCATCTGTCACCCCTATCTTTGTATGGGGTTAACATCTTTGCTTAGAAAAAAAAATGCACTTCAAGTTGGAGCATCAGTGTCCAATGGGATATAAGACAAATGGAGCTAAAGGATATGACAGCACTATATCCACTCCACACACAACAAAGGCAGTCAACCATAATGCTTTGTAATCATGACCATCCATCGTTCCGAGGATGCCAGCCATAATAACCCTGACCCGCATGGCATCTTGCTGTGGTAATGGCCTGCAAGTAGAACATAGCTGAGGAGGCTCTTTCTCAGGAGAAGAGCCTCACACGGGTGCCTCTCATACATCACTTGACAGGCAGCTGGTGCCCTCAAAATAAAGGAAACGCTTGAGTAAATTAGGGATGCAAAGTATATTGAAAGCAGGTGCGTCCACTAGAGGTCGACCGATTAATTGGAAGGCCGATTAATTAGGGCCGATTTCAAGTTGTGAAATCGTGATGAGATGTTATTGCGTGATGACGTCATTACGTAAAACTGTGTCATTATGTAGAATACACAATAACGTTACTCAAATTGACTGGCCATCTCAGCGAAAAATATGATTTGACATGATAGTTTAGATTTGTTTGTTTATTATCATTTTGATTGATGTAAGTTCTGTTCAAGATCAAACATTTGTGACCAACTATAGTCATTGGGTTTGTATCGAACTCATACTACTGCAGTCAGCCAACAATGATTTGCAATTTGCTGAAATTGCTGCTGGCCTGCCCACGAGCTGAGCGCCTGCTGCTAACGTCATTCACAAAGCACTTTTGCAGCCAGGCACGTGTGTTGTGACCGAGTGTGTGACAGAGAAATCATTGTTGTGTCATTTAGTGGGAAAATGAGTGAATTTTAGCATTTGAGTCACTTTTCAAAAGCTAAAAGTTCCAAATAAATATTTAAAAGTAACTAAATTTGCTGCTAGGTGCGGTTTGAAAAAAAAAAAGTTGCCAGGGTAGTCTGAAAAGTTGCTAAATCTAGCAACAAAATTGCTAAGTTGGCATCACTACAAGCCACACTGCTTCTTGACACACTGCTCTCGCTGAACGCGATGCCAGCCGCACCAATGTGTCGGAGGAAACACCGTACAGCTGGCGACCGAAGTCAGAGTGGGATGGGACAAGGAAATTCCAGCCAGCCAAACCCGGACGGCGCTGGGCCAATTGTGCGCCGACTCATGGGTTTCCCGTTTGAGGCCGAGATCGAACATGGATTTCTAGTGCGATGCAGTGCCTTAGAACACTGTGCCACCCAGGAGGCCCTGCAGGGGAAGGGGGGGGGTTGCAACTACCTTAATCATCGGCAGATGTTGTTGTTGGGGGTTTAAAGGGTGTGCGTCTCAGCCACCAGAATTCAACCCAACTGAACACTTATAGGAGACTCTGGAGCCCTTAATACATAATTTCTGTGTTGACCTTTGCTTTAATTGTTTTCATGGCTGTTTGAGAGAAACATAGTTCATCTCTCACATTCTTCTTTCCCATTTATACTGGCCATTTCTCTTTCTCTAGCCAACAGACCTCAGACTGCCCTCATTGGATACGTCCCAAATAACACCCTAGTCCCTACATAGTCCACTATATTGAATTTCAGCAATCACAGAACTGATCCATTAGCTCTGCTGGTCAAGCACTCCAGGAACAGGGTTGTCGACCACTGGGCTAGGCTGTCTAGCTACAACCCTTATGTGGAATCATCCGCTAGCATATCAGCCAGCCAGGCAACCCTCGATATGTCATATGGAATCTTTCCCAGTGCGGGTCATAAAATGTAGTTGGACAGCCATGTCATACTAACCCGGTTTTCATGCAAAACATTAACAGAATTACTTGAGCCTAGTTGATGTGGAACTGTTGAGAGAGTCCATGACATTTTGGCTAGGTCTGTTGTAATAAATTGCATGAAAAAAAGTACCCAAATGGCATATTTGAGTAAAAGTAAAGAAAGCTTAATAGAAAAAGTAAAAGTTAACTAGTAAAATACTATTTGAGTAAAAGTATTTGGTTTTAAATATACTTAAGAATCAAAAGTAAATGTAATTACTAAAATATACGTATTAAAAGTATGAATCATTACATAAGCAAACCAGACAACACAATGTCCTTGTTTATTTATTTATTTACAGATAGCCAGGAGCACACTGCAACACTCAGACATAATTTAGAAACAATCAGATCAGAGGCAGTAGGGATGACCAGGGATGTTCTCTTGATAAGTGCATGAATTTGATCATTTTCCTGTCCTGCTAGCCATTCAAAACGCAACGAGTAATTTTGGGTGTCAGAGAAAATGTAGAGTAAAAAGTACATATTTTTTTATTTATGAATGTAGTGAAGTATAAGTCAAATCTAAATAGCAAAGTACAGATACCCCCAAAAACGACTTAAGTAGTACTTTATAGTATTTTTTTGCACCACTGTCTATACATTTATGGCAGTGACTGAGTAAACAGTAAACTCGCCAACGAAGATTGACACTGACAGCTAACTAAGCTATGATGAGTTGGCTTCTTTGAGTTCTTTTAGACCATTTATATAATTGACTTGGGGATAAACAGGTCAGATTTGTACTGGAATCATTTGCATTGCAAAACAGTCACTATACCAAACTAACTAGCTAGCTACAAGTTGAGAAACTTCACTGGCTAGCTGGCCGACCAGCCATCGACTGTGGTAGCTAAGCGACAACTTCTCTGGACACTGGAAAGTTTAACTGTGTCCATGCAAAAGTCAAACGTGTATATTTATACATAACACCACGCAGACAACTAAAACACGTTTCCGTTTAACAATGTATTAGGAACGCATGCACACAGGAAAAAGCAGGGCATAACCAGCTATAGTGTAGATAGCTGGGACATACACTTTTCACCCCACTTCGCTACAAAAGTGATTTTCGTGGCAGGTTAGGAGACCATATCCGCTAACCCTTTTCCTAACCTTATCCTCAGTCTCCTGCCACGAAAAGGTCACTTCGGTATCGAAGTGCTGTGAAAAGTATTTCCCCTAGCTAACTACCGCATGGGACAACAACCTACATGTTAGCTAGCTACAGCCACCCTAAACAATACCAGTAGAATTGAGCCTTAAATCCCGTGCTATGACAGACGAACAGGCTCGACAACTCACCGAAACGCAGGGACTGGAGCTAACGCTGGGTGTTGGCGAACGCTGAACGGTGACCAGAGCCATTCAAGGTCCAGGAAACAGATATTTTAGTTAGAGAAAGCAGAGGCGGCGAGATGGTCATAATTTGAGCAGATGACATGTAAAGCGCCCGATATTATTGGGTCGTTGGTGATTTCCCTCCTATTCATTCAGCAGCGTCTTCTGGCGCATGCGATCCACTGACCAGCTGTCAAACGACAATGTCTAATGCTGCGTTCATACCCGCTAGTACATTCGTAATTACCAGTATACGACTGGGGAAAATCCAATTGACGGCCCTCCAACTCGTAATTACAAATGGGAAATAATCTCTGAACTCCGATTTCTCCCACATGTTGAACTCTGACGTCACATACTAAGGAAATTACTACGATAACAGCATTTTCGACAATTAAATTAAACAAAAATTAATTTTAAACAATTGATATATTCATGTGCCTTTTTAACACCAGAATTTGTTTGGAAGCATGATAGCTGTACTTATAGTTTATGGTTGACATTTGTCAGTCGAGTTCAAAGCATATGAATGCACACAACAATACCATTCTCAAATTAACAAATAGACCTAGTATATTTCAAGTTTCCCACTTGTTATGAACGCAGCAAAACCATGCTGGACTCAATCAGGCAAGGGTGGAAGAAAATAATGCGGTCCTACACGTTTGAAAATTACGTTTTGACATGAGGCTCCTCGCACCAAATATAGCTATTTACAAGTCTATGGTTTAAACAATATGCAGCTGAGTGAACTCTAATGGATATGAAAAGGCAATACCATCTGGAACAAACTGGTTGAACCAAGGTTGTTTCAACGTAATTACAACCAATACACAATGTGATGACGTTGAATCAACGTAGAAAACAGATTGGATTTGTAAAAAAAGTAATCAACAAGGGATTTTAGTTTTTTTCTTTCACCACACTTTTAACCTAAATCCAACCCCTAACCCTAACCCTAACACTCCATCTGTAAATGCTCTACAGACTATTAGTAACATTTAAACTAACTATCTACTAACCCTAACCCAAACCTTATCTACTTACCTTTATTCTAAACCTAACCCTAACCCTAACCTTAAGCCTTATCCTATCCCTAAACCGAACCCTAACCTTAACCCTTATCCTATCCCTAAACCAAACCTTAACCCTTACCTTTATTCTAAACCTAACCCTAACCCTAACCTTAAGCTTTATCCTATCCCTAAACCTAACCCTAACCTTAACCCTTATCCTAACCCAAACCTTAACCCTTACTTTTATTCTAAACCTAACCCTAACCCTAACCTTAAGACTTACCCTATCCCTAAACCTAACCCTAACCTTAACCCTTATCCTATCCCTAAACCAAACCTTAACCCTTACCTTTATTCTAAACCTAACCCTAACCTTAACCCTTATCCTATCCCTAAACCTAACCTTAACCCTTACCTTTATTCTAAACCTAACCCTAACTATAACCTTAGCAAGCAGTTGCTTATTAACAGATAGTTTGTTGATAGTATGACTATCCAGACTATCCAAATAAAGTGTGACCTATTGCTCTGCCTCTGATAAAACTGATGACATACTGTGTATTTTATTTTGGTTTCTTGTTGACGGAGGATACAGTAGGATACTGCCTTCATCAGTGGTGTAAAGTACTTAAGTAAAAATACTTTAAAATACTACTTAAGTAGTTTTTGGGGGGTATCTGTACTTTACTATTTATATTTTTGACAACTTTTACTTTTACATTCCTAAAGAAAATGATGTACTTTTTACTCCATGCATTTTTCCAGGACACCCAAAAGTACTCATTACATTTTGAATGCTTGGCAGGACAGGAAAATGGTCTAATTCACGCACTTATCAAGAGAACATCCCTGGTCATCCCTACTGCCTCTGATCAGGAGGACTCATTAAACACACATGTTTTGTTTGTGAATTTTGTCTGAATGTTGAACTGTGACCCTGGATCTCCTTCAATTAAAAAAAAAGAAAAAATAGTGTAGTCTGGTTTGCCTAATATAAGACATTTTTAATTATTTATATTTTTACTTTTGATACTTAAGTACATTTAAAACCAAATACTTTTAGACTTTTACTCAAGTAGTATTTTACTGGGTGACTTTTACTTTTTCTTGAGTCCTTTTCTTTTAAGGTTTCTTTACTTTTGCTCAAGTATGAAAATTGGGTGCTTTTTCCACCACTGGGCTTCATTATGGTCTTTAGAGTGCTTACTCATGAAAATGTTGTATAATCATCAGTCTTCAATTGTTCATTCTCTCTGTTTCTGTGTGTGAGAGAGCGTAACCAAATGAGGGGTACCGTAAATGTTTATTATTATTGAATAATGGTGTGCCAGATTATTTGAGACATGAGAGAAATAGGTACTACAGTACTTCTGGTGGGGTGAGAGCAGCCTCATGGGCTGTGAAAATCATTGAGCCAAGGAATGAGGATAAAGGCACATGGAGGCCCAGATGCACTGTATGTTCCACCATCAACAATCTCCACCAGCATATTGCTATTCTATAAAATACAATTACCAATTTAATGAAATGGGGTATAAGACTTAGGCATATGAGTAGATTCTCGCCTTTGGTTCTTCTTTAGGGTAGAGTAGCATCCTAACCAAGCCTGCACTGATGGAGGAGGAGCAATACGGTTTGGGGGGAGATGCCATCAATCATTCTGTCATTACTCCATACACAATCACCTCTCCCCACTCCTCTCTCTTCCTCCCCTTCACTTTGGTATTGTGCCCCCATCTGTGATTTTCTCTCTCCTTCTCTCTCTCTCTCTCTCTCTCTCTCTCTCTCTCTCTCTCTCTCTCTCTCTCTCTCTCTCTCTCTCTCTCTCTCTCTCTCTCTCTCTCTCTCTCTCTCTCTCTCTCTCTCTCTCTCTCTCTCTCTCTCTCTCTCAGGGGTGATGAATATATCCCACCGGCTGCATGGTGCATGTAGCAGTTGCAGAGTGAGCTCCAGCCCCAGGCGGTACTGGGCTGCGTCTGCCTCTTCTCGGTCAGAAAGGAGGGGGATGGAATAGAGAGGGGGATGAAGAGAGGGGGCAGAGGAGGACCTTATCAAGCAATGGCCCAGATAAAGCAGGGGACTGAAGGGAGATGAACCCACTTCAACCTCACGCCTCCTCCTTTCCCCTTCTTCTCCCTCTCCCTCAGTCTCTCCCCTCCGCTCTGCCTCTCTAAGGAGCTGCCCGACACATGGGACCAGAGACGGTAAGACCTTCTCCAGCAGGTAAATCCTGCAAAGACAGAGCAGAGCACACATTCATGAATGATGCATGGTAGAGGTCATTTTCTTGCTAAATGAGCTACATCAGATTGGGGAATGGGGAGATGAATGCTCTAACCTAGAATCCATGGATTGTTCTCCATCCTGACTGAGCCAGTACTGGGTAAGAGGGTCAGTCAAGGCCCACGCCCCTTGGATCAGTTGAACTTTGCGGACACTCTCCCTGTGGGAGTCCAGTCTGCGCCCCAGCTTTGACCCTCGGCTGATGATCTGTCTCTCCAGAGTGCTCTCCCACCCCTCTCTGTCCTCTTGAGACCCTTTCATTTGTATCCCCCCTTTCCCTCCTCAGATAGAGGATAGAGGGTCTGCTGTAAAATGTACAAATGAGGAGAAAACTAGGGCAACTGATCTGATTGGTGGGTATCTTTGACAGAAAGGGGGGTGGAGCTTGTAGGCTATTAATATTCTCTGAGACAGAAGGTATTAAAGATAGGTATTTACGTTGTTTTAGATTGTTACAGATATGTATGTGCAATACAATATTTATATTCAACACAAAAAAAACAAAAATGTCAAAAGACTAAATTATGCATAATAAACTACCCTAAGAAATATGATACATTTATGGAAAACACACAAATAACCCCCTGACCAAGACTAAAATGTATTCATGTTTTCTGTTAGTTACCTTTTCCCTTTGCCTTCTGTATCAGACTCCTTGTTTACATTTTCATGTTCTACTTCTGTGCGAAATGGAGTGACAACATTCCAATCCTCCCCTTTCTCTCCCCTTGAGTACAATTCCCAAAGGATGGAGGCAATGCAGGCAGTCAATAAACAGCCCTGTGGAAATGAATCTCTGCACCTCAAATCTCGATCTACCCCTGTAACCAACAACACCCTCCCCAGTGTGTGTAGGGGTGGGGTCTGCTGGTTGCAAGGCACAGGTCTCTGTTTGATGGTCACTAAGGGAAGGAGAAAGATCACTTGTTGTAAATGAGAGGATGCAAAAGGAGGGAGGGAGGGGCCACAGCCACTGAAACATGACCTCACCGCTCAGCTCTGCTCACTGCAGAGCAGTGTGTGTTTCATATGATAGGCTCCCTCCCTTTTATTTTGACAGTTAATTGGGAGGCCTTTTCACAATAGAGTCTACAATGGAGTCTACAATAGAGTCTACAATAGAGTCTACAATGGAGTCTACAATGGAGTCTACTTGGAAAATACATTGGAGCCTTTAAATGTTCTTGTGTTTTCTTTTCCCATTTCTTCCCCTCGGTTGCGTACAAGAGGAAGTGCAGGCTAGGTCATGGTATTTGGTACGTGACAGAAGTCACATTTCCTTTTCAAACCAATATTCTGTAAAATGACCTGAAGCTCTCTCTGCATAAAAGCTCCATGAAAAGCTCTCTTTAAAAACCCTACCTGGTAGGATGAGACCACACCCTCTCTCTGTACCTGGTAGGATCAGACCACACCCTCTCTCTGTACCTGGTAGGAGCAGACCACACCCTCTCTCCGTACTTGGTAGGAACAGACCACACCCTCTCTTTGTACCTGGCAGGAACAGACCACACCCTCTCTCTGTACCTGGTAGGAACAGACCACACCCTCTCTCTGTACCTGGTAGGAACAGACCACACCCTCTCTCTGTACCTGGTAGGGACAGACCACACCCTCTCTCTGTACCTGGTAGGAGCAGACCACACCCTCTCTCTGTACCTGGTAGGAACAGACCACACCCTCTCTCTGTACCTGGTAGGAACAGACCACACCCTCTCTCTGTACCTGGTAGGGACAGACCACACCCTCTCTCTGTACCTGGTAGGAACAGACCACACCCTCTCTCTGTACCTGGTAGGAACAGACCACACCCTCTCTCTGTACCTGGTAGGAGCAGACCACACCCTCTCTCTGTACCTGGTAGGAACAGACCACACCCTCTCTCTGTACCTGGTAGGAACAGACCACACCCTCTCTCTGTACCTGGTAGGGACAGACCACACCCTCTCTCTGTACCTGGTAGGAACAGACCACACTTATAAAGCAAGGAGGGTTGACATATGAGGAATACAAAGAGCCTCAAGGTAGGGTGTTGTATGATGAGGTCCAGGAGTTTTTCCTGATCATAAAGGGTCCAGAGTTTTCCCGTAGTCAGGAAGACCTCCTGACCCTATTCATTGTGTATATCAGACCAGTACAGTACAGACTTGTACATTGCACCTCAGTGTTGATCTGAGCTAGCTATCTACCTCCGTATGGATTAGTGGATTGGAGAGAGTAAGAGAAAATGGGATTAGGATTAATGGTGGGGATAAATGCTTTGGGGGTTTAACGTCAAGACAGACAATAAGACTACAGAGAACCCAGATTTTAATGAAAGCTGTTCTGTGTTTGGATCAGTGACAGGGACTGGGAGCAGGGCGGAACTCAAAGATGTACTGGACAAAAGGGAACAGAGGAGACAAGCAATATTTCTCTATGTTTTAATCCAATTCACTCAACTAACATCAAACAGCACGAAAAATATAAGTAAATCCATGTCATTTATATTTGTGAGGAACAATCCCATAGAATAACCCTTTTTGGTTCCAGGTAGAACCCTTTTGGGTTCCATGTAGAACCCTTTACATGGGGAAAAAAAGGTTATACCTGGAACCAACAAGGGTTCTTCCCAGGGTGCTCTCCTATAGGGACAGCCGAAGAACCCCTTTAGGTTCTAGATAGCACCGTTTTTTCTAAGAGTGTGTTTGACGTCTGTAAGCCCACTAACACATGGCTATGTTGCAGGTGCAGAATGCTCTACTCAGCTTCAAGGAACTCCTTCATTCCAAAAGTTCAGGTATGTTCTAGTCATGATGCAGTTTGTAGATGTTCAGGCATTAGGACCAGTGTCCAGGTGTAGGATCTTCACCTTTTACTTTCAGTGGGCTAAATCAGGGCCACACAGAGTGATTCTTGGTAGTCTTAATCAAATCTACTTTGAAAACAAAAGTATACACCTCACACACATGGTTATGGGCTTACAAAAAAGCAGACCCCTTTACCATGTCAGATATAAAACTGTTTGAAAAAGACAGATGGGATTTTTACATAAAAAAATAAAAAAATGTTATTAATGATAAAAACTTATAAAAAATCTGAATAACGTTCCACTCATGAGGCCAAAGAGGGCGCTTTTGGTCATTGACTGCAAGAATGGGTTACTTTGACCACTGCTGTGGCAGCAATATACAATCCTGCAGCAACATGATTTTAACATTTAGTCCATAATGTTGCTTGATCGGTGGATAGGCTATTAGCTAGCTAATATCACACGGCATGAAAAGTGCAATACTGTTAATCTAACTGTGTGTTTGTGAGGGTTTTCAGGGAATTTATGTATATCACGAAGCTCATCTGCATATTCTCAGCAACAAAAGAGTGATGAAAATCAAGATCCTGCCTCTGTATTTAAGAGTGATTCTTTTTCAGATGATCAGTTGGCCTGGGACCTGAACACCAATGATTCTGGCACACCTGACTCACTACAGCAAGACCAATTTGTCCATGTGAGAAATGCTTTAAAAAAAAAATAAATCTTCCCCCTCGTTTGTGATTTCTATAGGCGGAGCAGTGCTCTGTATTTCTCTTCTGTTATTTTAATCTCTGTCTTTCTGTCCGTCCGTCCGTGTCCCAGTATGTGTCCCAGTATGTGTCCCAGTATGTCTCGGGGCTCTCTGAGGAGCAGTTCCAGCTGTTTCTGGAACATCTCTCCCTGTGTAGCCGGGAACACGGCTGTGCTGAGAATTTGAGGCTGTGGACAGAGACGCTCTCTCAGGCCTTCTCCCACTGTGACTGTGCTAAGGTGACTGACTGCTCATCTGCTCATCTATCACTCCAGTGTTCATTTGATACATTGTAATTACTTCGCTGCTGTGGCCTATTTATTGCCTTACCTCCTCACGCCATTTGCACACACTGTATAAAGACTTTCTTTTTCCCCTACTGTGTTATTGACTGTACGTTTGTTTATTCCATGTATGACTCTGTGTTGTTGTTTGTGTCGCACTGCTTTGCTTTATCTGTAAATGAGAACTTGTTCTCATCTAGCCTACCTGGTAAAATAAAGATGAAATTAAAAAAACTATTTTTAAATAAAACTGACTGAACCATGCCTAACCACCTCCATTAACACACTTTAAAAACAAAACTCTATTCCCCATTAGCCGTCACATCTTTCTACTGCTTAACGGATTGTAGCTTGTGATGAAATGATCGCAGTGAATCCCATCAGGATTGATGGAGGAAGTCATTTAACATAATAAACGTGCTTTGAGATCTGATGAAAGAATCTATTTGTTGGTTTAGACTGGGTGTCTGGACAGACAGAGAGTGTTGGTCCTTCTGCTGAGTTTCTACCATGATCAGAATGAGAGCACACAGGTGTCCATGCATGATCCTAACCACTGTGAGTAAACATACACACACACGCACAATGATGGTCGCATAAGGCCTGCAGAGTAACAATCACGAGTTAATGGTTCTGAATATCTACAAAACTCACCTGATATACTACAATGTAATGACGTTGTCCCAATATGTCCGTGTAGCTCTAGTCCATCTAGTGGACAAGTTGTGGTATTACTGACGTACTGCCTTCACGTTGAAAAGCGTATGCTTACTGACAGAGGGGACATAGACATGTCGTTGTTACCGTACTTCAGCTTGAATGTTCAAATCTAAGCTAGGAAAACAATACTCTATGGAGAATTAGTAGTCATCAACAACAACAACAACAACAACAATAAGAGCAACTACCACAATTGCTCTACAGGGCCGTTACAGGGACACAACCACATGACTTGTGGTCTCCTTGGAAGTCCTGTAGCCATGGACACAGAGAAGACCTGTATGCCATGTGATGCTGGACAGGGGGACATGACGCATTCATGCCATGAGATAAAGGGGGGAGAAGAGAGGAAGGGAGAGGGGAACAGGGTTACCCCCACGGAGAGCCTGGAGCTGGGGCACCAAACTGCCATAAACAGCCCAGAACCTCCAGAGGACTGGGGGAACATAGAAGAGGTCATGAAGGGGACAGGGTCAGACACCCCAGCGCTGGACATAGAAGAGCTATGTGTTGTCATGGAGCCTGGTCCCCTGCCTGAAGGTGAGTGTGTTCAATTCCTTGGTTGTTTACATTTGCATTTGAAAAGGAACTAACACATAATGTGATAACTTGGAAAGAGAAAAGGAAAGAGAAACCTGCACATTGCTCTTGCTCGTATCACTTTAGTCAGAGCAACAGGCTTACCTGTAAGCTTGAATAAATAATGTGATACGAGCAAGAGCAGTGTTCGGGCTTCTCTTTTGTTTGAGGTGTACATTTGACAAGACACAGAGCATAAGACTACAACGGAGACTTTAGATACAGTTCGAGAAACAAAAAGCTCTGAAATAATGTCCTAACAGAAGCAGAGGATCCTGGGTCAGGCTGGACCATGTGTGCCTATGACAGTCAGACAGTGAGCCGAGTGCAGTTCCTGCAGCTTGTGCTCAGCTTCCTGGGCAGAGCATCCAGTGGCGCTATGGTGGACAGCCTGGCTGAACACATCAAAGCTGGCTACAGAGAGAAAGAGAGCGAGAGACTGCGCCTGCTGCAGCAGGTGATAAGAGATTTAAGAGAGACGAGAGTAGACGGTGAAAGAGCTGTCTGTGGCCCGTAGAAATGGAATGACTAGTGTGCTGTACTGTGCTGTGCAAAAGCCATGGTCTGAAGGTCTTTCCCCGGTCTTCTATTTCTATCCTGTAAACTGTGCCCAACTGTGTACTTAGGCCTTATGGGCTGTGTCGAATTAAAACAATGAAGGTTACTATGTTGTCTTTAGTGTAATGAGCAGAAAGAAGAAGACAGGAGGTCAAAGGAGGTGTCGTCTCTTTTCCTCTCCTGGGACAGCGAGGGCAGAGGAGCTGTGGACAGAGAGGAGGTGGAGCGAGAGCTAAGTCTGTACAAGGATGGAGCAGAGGAAGGGGCCTTACAGAGAGGTCAGAGGTCACAGGGACTTGGCTGTGGGGGCTAACCAACATAATAGACCCACCCGCAAGCAAAACCGGCTGAAATGACATCATTACAACCACATTACAATGAGAACTACCGCTAATCGGGTTGTAATGTTAATCTGCTGTCCCCACAGCTAGTCTCTCTTAAAGTAGTTGCTGTGCTATGGGTGATGATTAAGTCCACCACCTGTGTGTGCTGTGAAGACGTTAGCTGTCCATTTCGTACAACCTTAACCACACAATCTCTCTTATGCCCCCCCCCCCCCGCCCCGTTCAAGCCTGGCAGCATGGTGAGCCACCAGCTGACCTCTCCAGCTGCTCTGTCCTGTCTCTAGGACAATTCCAGGCCTTACTGAGGGCTTTCCTGGTGGAGCTGTCTCCAGAGGAGGGCTCAGGGGTCTGGGCCTTCCAGGAGCTCCTGGTCTACCTGCAGGAGCGGGCAGCCCTGCGAAGGGGCAAGGACAGGGGTAGAGGGGCTACCAGGCAGGCCTGGCTGCAGGAGATTGGGAGAGCAGCCCAAAGAGGTGCAGCTCAGATGGAGCCTATTTATGGGTCTGTGTTTAGCGTCGTGCTCAGAGTGAGTCTGACACGTGTAGAACAGTGGAACAACACCTTACATTTCAGACACGACAACATTACTGTAGTTTCACTTTAACCAAATGGCTGGTCAGTAGCCTACAGAAGCATAAAACAATAGTCAACAGTCGGAAATAGGTACTATTGAATAATTATTGTATAATATGTATAAATAAGTTGCTTCGGTGATTTGTGGTTCTATAGAGATCATCTTTTTATCCTTTTGGTCATAAGTGTGTCCCGTTGAACCCTTTTTGGTTCTATATTGCTTCATATCTTCTTAGACTCTTATGGTGAATGTGGATTTGTTCGAAGACAGTTTGTGTAGTTTGTCCAGCTGATCACAGTATAGCACTTTGTTACTGTAAAGCATTTTGTGGCAACTGCTGACCTAAAAATAGGCTTTATGAAATCAATGTGATTTGAAGCCACGCTTGTCTGTGTGTGGCAGGATGCAGAGGTGAATGCGGAGGGGAAGCTGTTGAGTGTCTCTGTAGCCCTGCTGGAGGAAGGGGGCTCTAGGCTGCGTTACGTGGCCTGTACTACTGAGGATGCCCGTCTTGTCCTCAACAAGATGCTCCAGCCACACCAGGCCCCTGTCAGGTCAGTGTCAGGAGATAGCTCTGCCCTTGTTAGTGACACATCAATCAATCAACCAATCAATCACACAATCAGTCGATCAATTTAGCCTTTAGTGTAACAGTCTTACCCATAGCAACATGTCAGCGGCAGCTCGCGTCTATGTTATTTGTTGGACTAGTCGTTTTGGCCTTTAAACCATCCCCTCTAACCCTGTTGTCCCTCTATGCTCTCCCTCCCTCCCTCCCTCCCTCCCCCTCCCTCCCTCCCTCCCTCCCTCCCTCCCTCCCTCCCTCCCTCCCTCCCTCCTCACTCCCACCCTCACCACTCCCTCCCACCCTCCCACTCCCTCCCTCCCACTCCCACTCACTCACTCACCACTCACTCACTCACTCCCTCCCTCCCTCTCTCACTCACTCACTCACTCACTCACTCACTCACTCACCACCCTCCCTCCACTCCCTCCCACTCCCTCCCTCCTCCTCCCTCCCTCCCTCACTAACACCATTTCAGTTTCAACTATAGGCAGATCTGAAGTGCTACCGTTTCCTATGGTATTTGGGAGCACAGGAAATTCTTTCAGAGCCTTGTTGCCCATTATTGTAGCTATCTTCTCTCTCTCCCATTATAGGATCTCTGACTGTCTCTTTTACTGTTGCTCCCTGCTGTAGTTTCTCAGCCATAGAGAGCTGTAGTCCAGTGCACGTGCCCAGAGTGGGAGCTCACGGAGGGGTCTACCTTTTCGACGAGTCTCGAGCCTCTTCACAGTGTTATGGCTCGTTTATCGCCATTCCCATATTGGACCCCCGAGAGCAGGGACGAGCTATTGGAGCGCCGGGTCTCGACACACTCCGAGATTCAAACGACACACACCTGTTCTCACACCATGAGATAGACTTCTACCAGGTGAGAGGAATGGCTGCTCCCAGATCTGTTTGTGCTGTCTTACCAACTTACCAGCATTTGGCTGACAATGACCATAGGAGTTAGCAAGATAACCCAAACAGATCTGGGACCTGGCTAGAATGGCTGTATTGGGCAGTGTAAAACCCAGGGCGATACTTCTATAACGCTCAAGGAGTATTCAAAAAAGTAAGTATCCTAAAAACACCATTCATTAGCTTTGACTCAGTAATAATATCCTATTTTTGCCCAGGGCGTGAGCAGTGAATTCAGCAGAGCTCTCCAGCATGTGGTGACTCGCTGCAGCATACTGCACATTGTGGAGAGCGCCTCACTCTGGCTACACAGCAGACTCTCTGTCGTTCACAGTATCACCACCTATCTGATGGAGCCTTCAGACGGACAGGTAACTGAAGAGAAGGCGGTGACATCAATCCTCTGTAGGCTACGTTCTGTACACAGCACTCATATACACCAAATAAACCATTTAAACAGATATCTCAACGCAGCATTAGCTTAGCCACGCGCCCTAACCATTCAAATTCAGCTACACAGAGGTTTCCGAACAAGATATCAAACCAACTTTAAGTCGGCTAATGAGCACCCTTTGCAGGGCAGTGACTGCTCTCTGAGGAAGATGATGGTGATTGAGGGAGGTTCTCGTCGCTCCCATTGGCTCTCCCCTCCTCCTTCCTTACGGCGCTCAGATCACATCCCCAGGTAAATCATTGGACCTGTTTTAGTCTGCAATCTTTGGCTTTGCTAGTACTGCAATGCAATGTCCAACCTACTCTAATGGCACATTGATCTACCAGCCTATGACAGTCTATGGAACTGCTGTGCTATTTATCCTCCAGAGTCCACATGAGGTTCTAGCCTGATCCTAGATCTGTTCCTGCTGCGTATACCAAACAAGGCAATGACCATAGGAGTTGGCAAGACAGCCCAAACAGATCTGGGACCAGGCTAATGTAGATCTACCCTCTGTTCCAGAGACTACCTGTTCCAGTGCTGTGACACCTCCCAGGCTGGGCACTATGTTGTGTTTGGGGCGTACAGACTGGTGCTCCCTGTGAGGGACTCAGCTGGGTGGGCCCTGGGGGTGGTGGACATGGAGTTAGAAACCCTCTCATCGGGCCACCAGAGGGGGCTGCAGCCCCACGAGCGCCGGGACCTGTCGTCTGCAGGGAAGGCACTGCAGGCTGCCTGCGTTCAGCTGCACAGAGAAAGCACTGGCCCGAGCAGGCAACGCACACTGCTGGGTGAGAGGCATGGTGTTAGGGAACGGGGAAAGCTAAGAGGCCAAACCAGAGTATAATAGGACCATACTGATTATTATTGGTTCTAAGTCATACATACAGTGCATATTACATACGGTCCTGCAGTTTTTCATGTAACCAATTGCCATTCGCAAAATCCACAAAAGTTAAATGACCAAGACATGCCAAGAAATTGGCATATTAAGTCCGTGCTAATCTAAGAAAATATTTCTCTTCTACAGAGGCGAAGGCCCTGGGAGGGGAGCGGCGGGCGTCCATCTTGTTCCTATGTTTCATGCTGGAGCACCTGCTGTGTGTCCGGAATGGACCAATTAATTGTAGCGACGCTCCAGAGCCCCCAGGATGCATCTCACCACTTCCATGTCAGTCAAGTCGCGAAGGCGGTGCCTCTACTGCTGTACCCTGAGAGGGAGGGTTCTGTCCATACAGACAATTGGGACCAAATGAAGATGGTGAGAATTTCACTAGGTTTGAATGCAAGCTTGTCTCTATTTGCATAATGGAAGACAATGGTCCTATTCCGAGAGCATACATTTTGCTTAATCGCAGATCACCAGCGGAGCAGACTGACTGATCTAAAAATAATAATGAGTAGTTATTTATCATGAAAGGGGATTTGGAGATCAGTCAGTTTACAGTAGCCGACTGCAATGTAATTGATCTCAAACATGACCAATGTGTTTTTAGTCCTAAAAATAATAATGACTTCCACTTACCTTTGACCTTTCACATCAGATGCTGAGCACTGACCTGGGCTACAGGCTGGCCAGGTTTGAACCCTTAGCCAGGGCAGTGACAGTGGACAGGGAGCTGGTCCACAGCTGCATAGCAGGTATGCCTATGGAAATGAATCCACCTCTGACAGACACACTCCGGGGTGAAGTTTCCCATAGATACAAATCTAGGATCAGCTTCCCCTACCCTGATACTAGCGTTAATCATCACTGGGGGAAATTCAAAACAGACCCCAGAACAGCATCTCGCGGCAATTTCACCGGTTCACCCTACATCTGCAGCCTCGTCTCATAGACCAGACATAACATAGTAAATGAAAATCCAGGACACTCAAATTAGTTTGATATGTTACTTTTGGTATGGTTATATAAGAGGGTGATCGGTCAGGGTTGCTTGTTCACATCTCATCACTGACAACTTTAGCATTTTAGCTAATTAGCAACTTTGCAACTACTCACTACTTTTTAACTACATTGCATCTACTTAGCATGTTAGCCAGCCCTTCCCCTAACGCCTAACCTTAACCCTAACCTGACTCCTAACCCTAACGTTAACCCCTAACCCCAAGCCTAGCTAACGTTAGCGTTAGCCACCTAGATAACATTAGCCACAACATTAGCAAATCGTAACATAGCATTCAAATTGTAATATGGAACATATCATATGAATTGTAATTCGTAACATATCATACAAAATGGATGACGGACATCTCCAAATGAATACATACCATACCAAACGCAACATATCATAACAATTTGAGTTATGTCTACCCCTGAGTCCAGGTTGACACCTGAAAGACCTGTAACATAAACAAAACCAGTGTCATGCCCTGGCCATAGAGATGCTTTTATTCTCTATTTTGGTTAGGCCAGGGTGTGACTAGGGTGGGCATTCTAGTTTCTTTATTTCTATGTTTTCTGTTTCTATGTTTTGGCCGGGTATGGTTCTCAACCAGGGACAGCTGTCTATCGTTGTCTCTGATTTGGGAATCATACTTAGGCAGCCTGTTTTGCCACCTTAGTTGAATAATGGTGAAATGAAAATAAAAGAAATAAAATCGAAGGGGAATGTGTCTGTGTTGTATCCAATCCATGCATTGTATCCACAAAGTGGGGGGGGCTTTTAAGTGATATTTAATGCTGGTTCTTCTTCGGTTTCAGGAGTTGAAAGGAGGGAGTTGGGGCAACATGGATCATTACCACTGGAGGACCTGTATGACTGGGTATCCATCTGTTTGTCTATCTGTTCCTACTAGATTCAAGTTTGAAAGTTTATTCACCTCATACACAGGATACAACAGGCATAAAACAGAACAGTGAAATTATTTCCTTGAGAGGTCTTTCCCAACAATGCAGAGATGATATAGATAACAGAACATTTTTAAAAAAAAGTTTCATTAAAAACCGCACGAGAACAGTGATATGAGTTAGAAACATGAGCATGCAAGTATATACATGTCAGTGCTAGTACCTTATTCGATTTGCAGGGGTACTGGAGTGGTTGAGGTGGGTTTCTACATAAAAAGTGACAGGTTGTAGGATATACAGTTGAAGTCGGAGGTTTACATACACCTTAGCCAATTACATTTCAACTCAGTTTTACACAATTCCTGACAGTTATTCCGAATAACAATTCCCTGTCTTAGGTCAGTTAGGATCACCACTTTATTTTAAGAATGTGAAATGTCAGAATAATAGTAGAG
Organism: Oncorhynchus gorbuscha; assembly: GCF_021184085.1. Classification (NCBI taxonomy): domain Eukaryota; kingdom Metazoa; phylum Chordata; class Actinopteri; order Salmoniformes; family Salmonidae; genus Oncorhynchus; species Oncorhynchus gorbuscha. The sequence goes on from NC_060185.1 coordinate 44,810,623, forward strand.
AGAATGATTTATTTCAGCTTTTATTTCTTTCATCACATTCCCAGTGGGTCAGGAGTTTACACACACTCAATTAGTATTTGGTAGCATTGCCTTTAAATGGTTTAACTTGGGTCAAATGTTTCGCGTAGCCTTCCACAAGCTTCTCACAATAAAGTTGGGTGAATTTTGGCCCATTCCTCCTGACAGAGCTGGTGTACCTGAATCAGGTTTGTAGGACTCCTTGCTGGCACACACTTTTAAGTTATGCCCTAAAATTTTCTATAGGATTGACGTCAGGGCTTTGTGATGGCCACTCCAATACCTTGACTCTGTTGTACTTAAGCCATTTTGCCACAACTTTGGAAGTATGCTTGTGGTCATTCTCCATTTGGAAAGCCCATTTGCAACCAAGCTTTATCTTCCTGACTGATGTCTTGAGATGTTGCTTCAATATATTGTAAAGTGACTGTTCCACTGGATGTCATAAGGTGAATGCACCAATTTGTAAGTCGCTCTGGATAAGAGCGTCTGCTAAATGACTTAAATGTAATGTAAATGTAAATATATCCACATAATTGTCCTGCCTCATGTTGCCATCTATTTTGTGAAGTGCACCAGTCCCTTCTGCATCAAAGCACCTCCACAACATGATGCTGCCACCCCGTGCTTCACGGTTGGGCTGGTGTTCTTCGGCTTTCAAGTTTCCCCCTTTTTCCTCCAAACATAATGATGTTTATTTTGGCCAAACAGTTCTATTTTTGTTTCATCAGACCAGAGGACATTTCTCCAAAAACTACGATCTTTGTCCACACGTGCAGTTGCAAACCGTAGTACGGCTTTTTTATGGTGGTTTTTAAGCAATGTCTTTTTCCTTGCTGAGCGGCCTTTCAGGTCATGTCGATATAGGACTAGTTTTACTGTGGATATAGATACATTTGTACCTGTTTCCTCCAGCATCTTCACAAGGTCCTTTGCTGTTGTTCTGGGATTGATTTGCACTTTTCACACAAAGTACGTTAATCTCTAGGAGATGGAACGTGTCTCCTTCCTGAGCGGTATCACGGCTGCGTGGTCCTACGGTGTTTATACTTGCGTACTTGCGTACTATTGTACAGACGAACGTGGTACATTCAGGCATTTGGAAATTGCACCTTCAGGCATTTGGAAATTGCTCCCAAGGATGAAGTCTTGGCTGATTTCTTTTGACTTTCCCATGATATCAAGCAAAGAGGCACTGAGTTTGAAGGTAGGCCTTGAAATACATTCAAGGGTACACCTCCAATTGACTCAAAAAATGTCAATTAGGCTATCAGAAGCTTCGAAAGTTATGTTATTTTCTGGAATTTTCCAAACGGTTTAAGGACACAGTCAAGTTAGTGTATGTAAACTTCTGACCCACTGGAATTGTGATACTGTGAATTATAAGTTAAATAATTGTTGGAAAAATGACTTCCGTCATGCACAAAGTAGATGTCCTAACCGACTTGGCAAAACTATAGTTTGTTAACAAGACATTTGTGGAGTGGTTGAAAAACGAGTTTTAATGACTCCAACCTAAGTGTATGTAAACTTCCGACTTCAACTGTACACGTAAACAGGGCTGAAAAGTGACTGGAAGCAGGAATATATAAATACTTATGGTAATACACTAATGGTAATATATACATGTAAACAGAAGTAATTGGGACCAGTAGCAGGATAAATAGATACAGAACTTTCAGAAAGTATTCACACCCCTTGACTTTTCCCACATTTTGTTATGTTAAAATGGAAAAATCTAAATGGATTCAATTGATATTTTTGGGTCACTGGCCTAAACACAATAACCCATAATGTCTACGTGTAATAGATGCATAATGTCAAAGTCAAAATGTTTACAAATGAATAAAAAATGAAATGCTGGAATCAATGTCTTGAGTCAATAAGTATTCAACCCCATTATTATGGCAAGCCTAAAAAAGTTCAGGAGTAAAAATGTCCTTAACAAGTCAAATAATATGTTGCAAGGACTCACTGTGTGGAATAATAGTGTGTAACATGCTTTTTTAATGACTACCTTATCTCGGTACTCCACATATTCAATTTTATGTAAGGTCCATCAGTCAAGTAGTTCATTTCAAACACAGATTCAACCATAAAGACGAGAGAGGTTTTCCAATACGTTTCAAAGAAGGGCACCTATTGGTAGATGGGTAAAAAAAGAAGAAGCAGACATTGAATATTCCTTTGAGCATGGTGAAGTTATTAATTACACTTTGGAGGGTGTATCAATATACCCAGTCACTATAAAGATACAGGCGTCTTTTTTAACTCAGTTGCCGGAGAGGAAGGAAACTGTTCAGTGATTTCCCAATGAGACGAATGGTGAATGGGTGTACAGTTACAGTTTAATGGCTGCGATAGGAGAAAACTGAGGATGGATCAACATCATTGTAGTTACTCAACAATATTAACCTAATTGACAGAGTGGAAAGAATGAAGCCTGTACAGAATAAAAATATTACAAAACATGCATCCTGTTTGCAACAAGGCACTAAAGTAATACTGCAAAAAATGTGGCAAAGCAATTACATTTTTGGCCTGAATACAAAGTGTTATGTTTGGGGCAAATCCAATACAACACATTGCAGGGTTGGGGAGTAACGGATTACATGTCAACCGTTACATGTAAGGGATTACAAAAAACAGTAACTGTAATCCATTATATTACCAGCAAAAATATTGTAATCAGATTACAGATACTTTTGAAAACCTAGATGATTACTTAGTGGATTACTTTTAAATTCAGAAAGGATGTTTGCAAAAACAAAATCTTTGACACTTCTCTGTTTTCTCAATTACATTCAAATCAGCATTGAGCAAAGGCGCAAGTTTAAGTGTGTTCCACCTGAGCGAGTCTGACCCCAAGTCAGAGACCACTATGATGACACACCAGATGTGATTTATGGATCGTGGGAAAAGAGCAGGAATAGGCTTTTGTAGGCTACAGTCCAAGCTACGTCTTCCAGTGGTACAACTGTTGTCGGCATCCAAAAGATTATCCAACTTGAATAAACACTTGGACATAAGGATGACAGCAGTGTTCGGGGCAAATAAAACGAGTATGGATATCACTTATTATTGATATCTACATCTACTCGCTCTCATTTATCTATTTACGGATTGTGGTTGTTGTGGATGGCTGTTCCCCAAATCTAAATGTGTATTTGAACCCAATAAGGGTTGAATTCAAGAAGTTGAAGATACCTATCAATCATTATTATTTAAACCGTTGGACAGCCAGTGAAAGATTTGCTCTTACATCAGCTGCATAGTGCGGATCCCAGCCTATGGAATTAAAGTGGGGCTTTTATTGCTCAATCTAGTTCATGCTGATAAAAAAAACATAGGCCAAATGGAGACATACTCAAACTCATACGCTTTTGATAGACTTAAAGGGGCAATCTGTAGTTGCTCCATCCATTTTTGGATAAATTATATATATACAGTACCGGTCAAAGGTTTGGACACGCATACTCATTCCAGGGTTTTTCTTTATTTTTACTGTTTTCTACATTGTAGAATTATAGTGAATACATCAAAACTATTAAAATAACACATATGGAATCATGTAGTAACCAAAAAAGTGTTAAACAAATCAACATATATTATATACTTGAAGTTGATGACAGCTTTGCACACTCTCGGCATTCTCTCAACCAGCTTCGTGAGGTAGTCACCTGGAATGCATTTAAATTAACAGCTGTGCCTTCTTAAAAGTTCATTTGTGGAATTTCTTTCCTTCTTAATGCGTTTGAGCCAATCACTTGTGTTGTGACAAGGTAGGGGTGGTATACAGAAGATAGCCCTATTTGGTAAAAGACCAAGTCCATATTATGGCAAGAACAGATCAAATAAGCAAAGAGAAAGGTCCATCATTACTTTAAGACATGAAAGTCAGTCAATTTGGAAAATTTCAAGAACTTTGAAAGTTTCTTTACGTGCAGTCGCAAAAACCATCAAGTGCTATGATGAAACTGGCTCTCACGAGGACCGCCACAGGAATGGAAGACCCAGAGTTACCTCTGCTGAGGAGGATAAGTTCATTAGAGTTACCAGCCTTAGAAATTGCAGCCCAACTAATAAATGCTTCACAGAGGTCAAGTAACATACAAATCTCAACATCAACTGTTCACATGAGACTGCGTGAATCAGGCCGTCATGGTCGAATTGCTGCAAAGAATCCACTACTAAAGGACACCAATAAGAAGCCACTTTTTTATTTTTATTTTTAAGGGGTGGATCAGCTTAACATTGCGGAAAGAATGTTGCTTCCATCAATGTAATTGCATCATTTCCAGTCCCCCATATCTTTTTTGGTAAGTATATATATCCATATACATACACGTATGCATACATATACATACCTATATAGATACACATACTTTTTAAGAATACATCTTTATTATTCCCTGCAAACCCTACCACCCTTCCCCCAATTGGAGTAAACTAATAAACACTTAAGCTTCTACCTTCAGTTTATACATCTCATACACATTTTACAGACACAATCTATTTTACAATAATTATATTTTGTTTGTTTTTAGTCCTTCCTCTATTTCTGATGTCCATCCAGTTTGATCTCTATTTGTAACTGTGCTATTTCACAACATTTCTGAACTTATAAGAAGACACTTGCTTGGGTCAAGAAACACAAGCAATTGACATGAGACCGGTGGAAATCTGTGCTTTGGTCTGATGAGTCCAAATTTGAGATTTTTGGTTCCAATCGCAGTGTCTTTGTGAGGCGCAGAGTAGGTGAACGGATGATCTCCGCATGTGTGGTTCCCATTGTGAAGCATGGAGGAGGAGGTGTGATGGTGTGGGGGCACTTTGCTGGTGACACTGTCATCATTTATTTAGAATTCAAGGCACACTTAACTAGAATGGCTAACACAGCATTTTGCAGCGATATGCTTAGTAGGACTATCATTTGTTTTTCAACAGGACAATGACCCAACACACCTCCAGGCTGTCTAAGGGCTATTTGACCAAGAAGGAAAGTGATGCATTGTGTCCCGCCACCCGCCAACTCCTCCTTACGCTACTGCTACTCTCTGTTCATCATATATGCATAGTCACTTTAACCATATCTACATGTACATACTACCTCAATCAGCCTGACTAACCGGTGTCTGTATGTAGCCTCGCTACTTTTATAGCCTCGCTACTGTTATTCACTGTCATTTTACTGTTGTTTTTATTTCTTTACTTACCTATTGTTCACGTAATACCTTTTTTGCACTATTGGTTAGAGCCTGTAAGTAAGCATTTCACTGTAAGGTCTACACCTGATGTATTGGGCGCACGTGACAAATAAACTTTGATTTGATTTGAGCGCTGCATCAGATGACCTGGCCTCCACAATCACCAGACCCCCAATTGAGATGGTTAGGATGAGTTGGCCCGCAGAGTGAAGGAAAAGCAGCCAACAAGTGCTCAACATATGTGGGAACTCCTTCAAGACTATTGGAAAAGCATTCCAGTTGAAGCTGGTTGAGAGAATGGCAAGAGTATGCAAAGTTGTCATCGTGGCAAAGGGTGGCTACTTTGAAGAATAGCTGCATTTAGCTGCATTTTATCAAGATATCAAAATGTCACCGACAAAAAGGTAAACAATAGGCCTATAGCAAATGCAGCATATGACATTCCTTTTGCACATGTAAATACGGTAGCACTTTTCAGTAGTGCTCAAAGCATGCCATTCTATGAGCGCAGCATTTATTTTTCAACTGGAATCAATGAGCCCAATCAGTCCTCCATGACAACAAAATCCTAGACAACAAAGTAAGGCTGGCTAATAAGTCCTTAGTATTGGGGTCATGTTAAGTTAAAACAATTTGGATAATTTATACTTCCATATTTTCAAGTCCTATTCTTGAAGATCAAGGGGTATAACATTTATTGGAATGACTGTAATACTGATAGACTTTGGTTTTTAATGTGAAGATACAATTTAATCATATTATTATATGTAGTAGAAGGCGATGGGTTAGAAGAAGCCTACATAACCAACCCATAAAGTAAAATTTAACACCCATATATGACCAGCTATGAAAACTTTAACATTGATTTATCCTGCAAAAGATGTCATTCAATTGGTAACATACATTTTTGTCTTCTTCTAGTGCCTCTTAAATTGAATGTAATCTAAAAGGAACTGAATGTAATCTACGTTACTGAGTTTGGGTAATCTAAAAGTTATGTTACTAATTACAATTTTGGACAAGTAACTAGTAACTGTAACGGATTATATTTAGAAAGTAACCTACCCAACTCTGTACATCACTGATTACCACTCTCCATATTTTCAAGCGTAGTGGTGGCTGCATCATGTTATGGGTATGCTTGTAATCGTTAAGGACTAGGGAGTTTTTCAGGATAAAAAATAAACGGAATGGAGCTACAGTAAGCACAGGCAAAGTCCTAGAGGAAATTGTGGTTCAGTCTGCTTTCCAACAGACACTGTGATATGAATTCCCCTTTCAGCAGGACAATAACCTAAAATTCAAGGCCAAATCTACACTGGTGTTGCTTAACAAAAAGACAGGGAATGTTCCTGACTGGCTGAGTTACATTTTTGACTCTAATCTACTTAAAAATCTATGGCAAGACTTGAAAATTGTTGTCTAGCAATGATCAACAACAAATTTGACAGAGCTTCAAGAATTTAAAAAAATAATCTTTTTTAATTCAGGCTATAACATAACACAATGTGGAATAAGTCAAGGAGTATGAATCCTTTCTGAAGGCACTGTAAATACTAATGGCAATAAATAATCAGCAGGTAGCCTAGCAGCAGGTAGCCTAGCAGCAGGTAGCCTAGCAGCAGGCAGCAGGTAGCCAGGCAGCAGGTAGCCTAGCAGCAGGTAGCCTAGCAGCAGGTAGCCTAGCAGCAGGCAGCAGGTAGCCTAGCAGCAGGCAGCAGGTAGCCTAGCAGCAGGTAGCCTAGCAGCAGGCAGCCTAGCAGCAGGTAGCTTAGTGGTTAAGTGCATTAGGCCAGTATCGAAAGGTTGCTGGCTCGAATCCCTGAGCCGACTAGGTATAAAGTCTGTTCATGTGCCCTTGAGCAAGGCACTTAACCCTAGTCGCTCTGGATAAGAGTGTCTGGTAAATGACAAAAATGTACTCAATGGGTAGCAGTTAAACGGATTAATACATCTGATCAATTATACTTTTATCAGCAACGTAGGTTGTGTCTCAGTGGGTAGAGACCTGTGGATGGGCATAGAGTCAGTGTGGATAGTCTGTGGGAGAGGGAGAGCAGTTGTTATCCATTTAACAGTCATATGGCCAGGGGATAGAAGCTGCTTAAGAGTCTGTTGGTCTGAGCCTTGATGCACCGGTACCTCCAACCAGATGGGAGTATGGAGAACAGTCCATGTCACAGGTGGCCTTTCTCAGTCACTTCTTGGCATGAACTACTGCGCCACCGGGGAGGCCAGCCTAAAGCATTCTCGACACATATTGTACATGTAGATTATCAACTTACTCTCTCTCTCCCCCTCTTCCTTTCTTTGCTTGAGAAACTACAGAGCTGAGACCTCTGGCAAATGAGCAGCACTATATTGGCAGAAACAGTGACTTTACCACAGTGCCAGTATTTGAACAAGCTCCCTTGTGATGTCCTCCCAATCAAAAGAAAGAGTTTTGATCAGAGTTTATTGTAGATTGCCAATGTTACATGAAACTTACAATAACAAAACTACACGTACTGTAAGAACGTATGATTTGACATTACACTTTCAGAATATTTTTGAGCTGAACATTTTGATCATGAGACGTTCTGTTTGCTTTTCTGTTATCATTTAATTGATGTGCTTACAACCCCCAGGTTATATGTGTAGGAGTAATAACCTGGTAACAGGTCCGGGCTATAATTAACAAACGACAAAGTAGTTAATTGCAGATATAAATACAAATCTCTCCCAAGTAATGAGAAATGATTGGCTTTAATCAAGCTACTGTTTAAGAGCCAAAGACTGCCTCAAGTCATAAAACCCAATGCCATGTACGGCTCCTCTCCCTCCCTCCCTCTCTGTATCCTCCTATCTCCCTACCCCCCTCTCTGTATCCTCCTATCTCCCTCCCTCCCTCCCTCTCTGTATCCTCCTATCTCCCTCCCTCCCTCCCGCTCTGTATCCTCCTATCTCCCTCCCTCCCTCTCTGTATCCTCCTATCTCCCTCCCTCCCTCCCTCTCTGTATCCTCCTATCTCCCTCCCTTCCTCTCTGTATCCTCCTATCTCCCTCCCTCTCTGTATCCTCCTATCTCCCTCCCTCTCTGTATCCTCCTATCTCCCTACCTACCTCTCTGTATCCTCCTATCTCCCTCCCTCCCTCTCTGTATCCTCCTATCTCCCTCCCCCCTCTCTGTATCCTCCTATCTCCCTCCCTCCCTCTCTGTATCCTCCTATCTCCCTCCCTCCCTCTCTGTATCCTCCTATCTCCCTCCCTCCCTCCCTCCCTGTATCCTCCTATCTCCCTCCCTCCCTCCCTCTCTGTATCCTCCTATCTCCCTCCCTCCCTCCCTCTCTGTATCCTCCTATCTCCCTCCCTCCCTCCCTCTCTGTATCCTCCTATCTCCCTCCCCCCTCTCTGTATCCTCCTATCTCCCTCCCTCCCTCTGTATCCTCCTATCTCCCTACCCCCTCTCTGTATCCTCCTATCTCCCTCCCTCCCTCTCTGTATCCTCCTATCTCCCTACCTCCCTCTCTGTATCCTCCTATCTCCCTACCCCCTCTCTGTATCCTCCTATCTCCCTACCCCCTCTCTGTATCCTCCTATCTCCCTCCCTCCCTCCCTCTCTGTATCCTCCTATCTCCCTACCTCCCTCTCTGTATCCTCCTATCTCCCTACCCCCTCTCTGTATCCTCCTATCTCCCTACCTCCCTCTCTGTATCCTCCTATCTCCCTCCCTCCCTCTCTGTATCCTCCTATCTCCCTACCTCCCTCTCTGTATCCTCCTATCTCCCTCCCTCCCTCTCTGTATCCTCCTATCTCCCTACCTCCCTCTCTGTATCCTCCTATCTCCCTCCCTCCCTCCCTCTCTGTATCCTCCTATCTCCCTCCCTCCCTCTCTGTATCCTCCTATCTCCCTACCTCCCTCTCTGTATCCTCCTATCTCCCCCTCCCTCCCTCTCTGTATCCTCCTATCTCCCCCTCCCTCCCTCTCTGTATCCTCCTATCTCCCTCCCTCCCTCTCTGTATCCTCCTATCTCCCTCCCTCCCTCTCTGTATCCTCCTATCTCCCTCCCTCCCTCTCTGTATCCTCCTATCTCCCTACCTCCCTCTCTGTATCCTCCTATCTCCCTCCCTCCCTCTCTGTATCCTCCTATCTCCCTACCTCCCTCTCTGTATCCTCCTATCTCCCTCCCTCCCTCTCTGTATCCTCCTATCTCCCTACCTCCCTCTCTGTATCCTCCTATCTCCCCCTCTCTGTATCCTCCCTCTCCCCCCTGTATCCTCCTATCTCCCCCTCTCCCTCCCTCCCTCTCTGTATCCTCCTATCTCCCTATCCTCCCTCTCTGTATCCTCCTATCTCCCTACCTCCCTCTCTGTATCCTCCTATCTCCCTCCCTCCCTCTCTGTATCCTCCTATCTCCCTACCTCCCTCTCTGTATCCTCCTATCTCCCTCCCTCCCTCCCTCTCTGTATCCTCCTATCTCCCTCCCCCTCTCTGTATCCTCCTATCTCCCTACCTCCCTCTCTGTATCCTCCTATCTCCCCCCTCCCTCTCTGTATCCTCCTATCTCCCCCCTCCCTCCCTCTCTGTATCCTCCTATCTCCCTCCCTCCCTCTCTGTATCCTCCTATCTCCCTCCCTCCCTCTCTGTATCCTCCTATCTCCCTCCCTCCCTCTCTGTATCCTCCTATCTCCCTACCTCCCTCTCTGTATCCTCCTATCTCCCTACCTCCCTCTCTGTATCCTCCTATCTCCCTCCCTCCCTCTCTGTATCCTCCTATCTCCCTCCCTCCCTCTCTGTATCCTCCTATCTCCCTACCTCCCTCTCTGTATCCTCCTATCTCCCTACCTCCCTCTCTGTATCCTCCTATCTCCCTCCCTCCCTCTCTGTATCCTCCTATCTCCCTCCTCCCTCTCTGTATCCTCCTATCTCCCTACCTCCCTCTCTGTATCCTCCTATCTCCCTCCCTCCCTCTCTGTATCCTCCCTCCCTCCCTCTCTCTGTATCCTCCTATCTCCCTACCTCCCTCTCTGTATCCTCCTATCTCCCTCCCTCCCTCTCTGTATCCTCCTATCTCCCTACCTCCCTCTCTGTATCCTCCTATCTCCCTACCTCCCTCCCTCCCTCTGTATCCTCCTATCTCCCTCCCTCCCTCCTATCTCCCTCTCTGTATCCTCCTATCTCCCTCCCTCCCTCTCTGTATCCTCCTATCTCCCCCCCTCCCTCCCTCTCTGTATCCTCCTATCTCCCCCTCCCTCCCTCTCTGTATCCTCCTATCTCCCTCCCTCCCTCTCTGTATCCTCCTATCTCCCTCCCTCCCTCTCTGTATCCTCCTATCTCCCTACCCCCTCTCTGTATCCTCCTATCTCCCTCCCTCCCTCTCTGTATCCTCCTATCTCCCTACCTCCCTCTCTGTATCCTCCTATCTCCCTCCCCCCTCTCTGTATCCTCCTATCTCCCTCCCTCCCTCTCTGTATCCTCCTATCTCCCTACCTCCCTCTCTGTATCCTCCTATCTCCCTACCTCCCTCTCTGTATCCTCCTATCTCCCTCCCTCCCTCTCTGTATCCTCCTATCTCCCTACCTCCCTCTCTGTATCCTCCTATCTCCCTCCCTCCCTCCCTCTCTGTATCCTCCTATCTCCCTCCCTCTCTGTATCCTCCTATCTCCCTACCTCCCTCTCTGTATCCTCCTATCTCCCCCCCTCCCTCCCTCTCTGTATCCTCCTATCTCCCCCCTCCCTCCCTCTCTGTATCCTCCTATCTCCCTCCCTCCCTCTCTGTATCCTCCTATCTCCCTCCCTCCCTCTCTGTATCCTCCTATCTCCCTCCCTCCCTCCCTCCTCTCCCCCCTCCCTCTCTGTATCTCCTATCTCCCTACCTCCCTCTCTGTATCCTCCTATCTCCCTCCCTCCCTCTCTGTATCCTCCTATCTCCCTCCCTCCCTCTCTGTATCCTCCTATCTCCCTCCCTCCCTCTCTGTATCCTCCTATCTCCCTACCTCCCTCTCTGTATCCTCCTATCTCCCTCCCTCCCTCTCTGTATCCTCCTATCTCCCTCCCTCCCTCTCTGTATCCTCCTATCTCCCTCCCTCCCTCTCTGTATCCTCTGTATCCTCCTCCCTCCCTGTATCCTCCCTCTCTGTATCCTCCTATCTCCCTCCCTCCCTCTCTCCCTATCCTCCTATCTCCCCTACCTCCCTCTCTGTATCCTCCTATCTCCCTACCTCCCCCTCTCTGTATCCTCCTATCTCCCTCCCTCCCTCTCTGTATCCTCCTATCTCCCTCCCTCCCTCTCTGTATCCTCCTATCTCCCTCCCTCCCTCCCTCTGTATCCTCCTATCTCCCCCCTCCTCCCTCCCTCTCTGTATCCTCCTATCTCCCTCCCTCCCTCTCTGTATCCTCCTATCTCCCCCCTCCCTCCCTCTGTATCCTCCTATCTCCCTCCCTCCCTCTCTGTATCCTCCTATCTCCCTCCCTCCCTCTCTGTATCCTCCTATCTCCCTCCCTCCCTCTCTGTATCCTCCTATCTCCCTACCTCCCTCTCTGTATCCTCCTATCTCCCTCCCTCCCTCTCTGTATCCTCCTATCTCCCTCCCTCCCTCTCTGTATCCTCCTATCTCCCTCCTCCCTCTCTGTATCCTCCTATCTCCCTACCTCCCTCTCTGTATCCTCCTATCTCCCTCCTCCCTCTCTGTATCCTCCTATCTCCCTCCCTCCCTCTCTGTATCCTCCTATCTCCCTCCCTCCCTCTCTGTATCCTCCTATCTCCCTCCCTCCCTCTCTGTATCCTCCTATCTCCCTCCCTCCCTCTCTGTATCCTCCTATCTCCCTACCTCCCTCTCTGTATCCTCCTATCTCCCTACCTCCCTCTCTGTATCCTCCTATCTCCCTCCCCCCTCTCTGTATCCTCCTATCTCCCTCCCTCCCTCTCTGTATCCTCCTATCTCCCTACCTCCCTCTCTGTATCCTCCTATCTCCCTACCTCCCTCTCTGTATCCTCCTATCTCCCTACCTCCCTCTCTGTATCCTCCTATCTCCCTACCTCCCTCTCTGTATCCTCCTATCTCCCTACCTCCCTCTCTGTATCCTCCTATCTCCCTCCCTCCCTCTCTTTATCCTCCTATCTCCCTCCCTCCCTCTCTGTATCCTCCTATCTCCCTACCTCCCTCTCTGTATCCTCCTATCTCCCTCCCTCACTCCCCATATCTCTCTCTCTCGCTCTCCTTCCCTCTCCCTCACGCCTTTAATGAAAAAGCAGATAGGGGGAAGTTCTTGGCATTCTGGAAACAATAATATGACCTGTGGATGGAGGATTGAGGAGGCAGCAGCAGAAGAGGAGAGGAGAGGGGGACGCGTGTGGCGATAAGATGGCATTCTCAGTGTGCTAAAATGAGTTCATTAGGTAAGCGGTGGGTCTGAGAACCAAGCCGCGGCCTGATAAAGAGAACGGCGGTGAGGGGAAAAAGGTTTAATATCCTGCCTTCACAGCTCCGACATATCAGGGAGGATCTAGAGGAGCCAGGGCCGGGTATAGCAGCACCAGAGGAGAGGCACCAGGAGCCAGAAGAGAGAGTGACGGAGAGAGCAAAAACACAGGAAGACAGACAGACAGAGAGAGAGAGAGAGAGAGAGAGAGAGAGAGAGAGAGAGAGAGAGAGAGAGAGAGAGAGAGAACTAGAGAGAGAGAGAACTAGAGAGAGAGAGAGAGAGAGAGAATTAGAGAGAGAGAGAGAGAGAGAGAGAGAACTAGAGAGAGAGAGAAAGATACCAAGATTCACAAAGCAATCAAATAGAAACAAAATGAAAACAAAAAGATAACTCATCGGAAAGGGAGTGAGGAGAACTCATGTCAAACAAGCCTGTCATTCTAGTCTTTTAGTGAGAACGAGGGCTGTCGTGTCAAGTACTGCCGGGAGAGGGCTGTCAAATGAACATATGTAAAAGCCGCAGGAGGGTCTCTGGCAGCCTTGTTCACAATCCAAGGTGAGAGGTTTTAAAAGAAGACAGTGATAAGGTGGAGAAAACATCACATTGAACAGTTGTAGACAAGGAGAATATGAGAGGAGGATATAGCTAGAGAGACAGATGCAGGAAAAGGAGAATATGAGAGGAGGATATAGAAAGAGGGACAGATGTAGAAAAGGAGAATATGAGAGGAGGATATAGAAAGAGGGACAGATGCAGGAAAAGGAGAATATGAGAGGAGGATATAGAAAGAGAGACAGATGTAGAAAAGGAGAATATGAGAGGAGGATATAGATAGAGAGACAGATGTAGAAAAGGAGAATATGAGAGGAGGATATAGATAGAGGGACAGATGCAGGAAAAGGAGAATATGAGAGGAGGATATAGAAAGAGAGACAGATGTAGAAAAGGAGAATATGAGAGGAGGATATAGAAAGAGGGACAGATGCAGGAAAAGGAGAATATGAGAGGAGGATATAGAAAGATGAGAAAGATGTAGAAATAGATAGAGAATATGAGAGGAGGATATAGATAGAGAGACAGATGTAGAAAAGGAGAATATGTGAGGAGGATATAGATAGAGAGACAGATGTAGAAAATGAGAATATGAGAGGAGGATATAGAAAGAGGGACAGATGTAGAAAAGGAGAGACTGGTGAGAGGTATGGATGCAGAGACAGCAGGTAGAAAGAGGGACAGATGATGCAGAGACAGCAGGTAGACTGGTAGGGAGGTGGTATGGTGTTTAATACAGATGCAGAGACAGTAGGTAGACTGGTAGGGAGGTGGTATGGTGTTTAATACAGATGCAGAGACAGCAGGTAGGTAGACTGGTAGGGAGGTGGTATGGTGTTTAATACAGATGCAGAGACAGCAGGTAGGTAGACTGGTAGGGAGGTGGTATGGTGTTTAATACAGATGCAGAGACAGCAGGTAGGTAGACTGGTAGGGAGGTGGTATGGTGTTTAATACAGATGCAGAGACAGCAGGTAGGTAGACTGGTAGGGAGGTGGTATGGTGTTTAATACAGATGCAGAGACAGCAGGTAGGTAGACTGGTAGGGAGGTGGTATGGTGTTTAATACAGATGCAGAGACAGCAGGTAGGTAGACTGGTAGGTAGAGATGCTGGTAGGGTAGACTGGTGGTATGGTGTTTAATACAGATGCAGAGACAGCAGGTAGGTAGACTGGTAGGGAGGTGGTATGGTGTTTAATACAGATGCAGAGACAGCAGGTAGGTAGACTGGTAGGGAGGTGGTATGGTGTTTAATACAGATGCAGAGACAGCAGGTAGGTAGACTGGTAGGGAGGTGGTATGGTGTTTAATACAGATGCAGAGACAGCAGGTAGGTAGACTGGTAGGGAGGTGGTATGGTGTTTAATACAGATGCAGAGACAGCAGGTAGGTAGACTGGTAGGGAGGTGGTATGGTGTTTAATACAGATGCAGAGACAGCAGGTAGGTAGACTGGTAGGGAGGTGGTATGGTGTTTAATACAGATGCAGAGACAGCAGCTGGTAGGTGGTATGGTGTTTAGATGCAGAGACAGCAGGTAGGTAGACTGGTAGGGAGGTGGTATGGTGTTTAATACAGATGCAGAGACAGCAGGTAGGGTGGTATGGTGTTTAATACAGATGCAGAGACAGCAGGTAGACTGGTAGGGAGGTGGTATGGTGTTTAATACAGATGCAGAGACAGGTAGGTAGGTAGGTAGACTGGTGGGGAGGTGGTATGGTGTTTAATAAGATGCACAGATGCAGAGACAGATGCAGGTAGGTAGACTGGTAGGGAGGTGGTATGGTGTTTAATACAGATGCAGAGACAGCAGGTAGGTAGACTGGTAGGGAGGTGGTATGGTGTTTAATACAGATGCAGAGACAGCAGGTAGGTAGACTGGTAGGGAGGTGGTATGGTGTTTAATACAGATCCAGTTTGATAACTGGAATACCTAGGATAGGATAAGTAATCCTTCTCACCCCCCCCCCCCTTTAAGATTTAGATGCACTATTGTAAAGTGACTGTTCTACTGGATGTCATAAGGTGAATGCATCAATTTGTAAGTCGCTCTGGATAAGAGCGTCTGCTAAATGACTTAAATGTAAATGTAATAAATAAATGTAAATAACGCCAGACATAGAAACAGGAAGTTTCCATCACTCAGGGGATTGGAGCCCAGAGGAAATTGCCTCAATAAAATACACAGAGAGGAGACTAGGGAAGTTTTAATACAGATCTTTGATAACTGGAATACCTTTAAGTAATCCTTCTCTTTAGATGTGTGTGACTGTTCTACTGGATGTCATAAGGTGAATGTGTGTGTGTGTGTGTGTAAATGTGTAAATAACGTAGAAACAGGAAGTTTCCATCACTCAGGGATTGTGTGTGTTTCTCTTTTTCTCTCTGTGTGTGTGTGTGTGTGTGTGTGTGTGTGTGTGTGTGTGTGTGTGTGTGTGTGTGTGTGTGTGTGTGTGTGTGTGTGTGTGTGTGTGTGTGTGTGTGTGTGTGTGTGTGTGTGTGTGTGTGTGTGTGTGTGTGTGTGTGTGTGTGTGTGTGTGCGTGTGCGTGTGTGTGTGCGTGCGTGTGCGTGTGTGTGTGTGTGTGTTTTGCACACGCTACTCTGTCCTGTCCTTCATCTCATTTTGCAAACAGGTTGGTCTGTATCAACTGAAATGTATAGCAATGGGGTGTAGACAGGACATGACTGTGAGTGTCCTTAAGAGTACATGTACTGTACCTCTGTGGTACAGGGATCAGGAGACACAATCGTGAACTAAAGCCAAACTAACAATCCGGGTCATATTCATTAGGCACCCCAATTATCCAAAACCTAGCGAAACAGGAAGGGACTACCTGAACTTGTCCAATAAGAAACCCTTGTTTAAGTGTTCCATTGCAAAATGTTTTGCTACGGTGTGCCCTGACTAATAAGAAACCTGCACCTCAGATCATATGCTTGCTCACTAATTAGGTGCCCATGCAGCTTGAAACTCAACACTGTGTGTATCAGTGTGTTGTTGACTAAGTTTGTGAACATCACGAAGCGTTTGCTGAAGCTAACGGCTGCAGGATTAAGCCTTGATGACAGAGACCCCTCCCGGGCCTGCAGGCTGCAGCCATCACACCTGGCCAGCCCCAGGTCAGGTGGCTCCACAATTAGATGATGTTACCGCAATGGTTCCTCTTTGAACGTCATGCTTTGTGACGGACAGACGGCATGTTGAATATGTTGTATGGCCGATGCCTGTTTTTAGTACAAAGCAATAGATGATTGAACTTCGCTGCCGATGCCGCGTAAAGCCACAATCCTTGATTCGTCATTATTCTTCATCAGTCAATGGATATATCATTTCAAATCAAATCAAAGTTTATTTGTCACGTGCGCCGAATACAACAGGTGAAATGCTGACTTACAGGCTCTAACCAATAGTGCAAAAAAGGTATTAGGTGAACAATAGGTAGGTAAAGAAATAAAACAGTACAAAGACAGGCTATATACAGTAGAGAGGCTATATACAGTAGAGAGGCTATATAAAGCAGAGAGGCTATATACAGTAGAGAGGCTATATACAGTAGAGAGGCTACATACAGTAGAGAGGCTATATACAGTAGAGAGGCTATATACAGTAGAGAGGCTATATACAGTAGAGAGGCTATATAAAGCAGAGAGGCTATATACAGTAGAGAGGCTATATACAGTAGAGAGGCTATATAAAGCAGAGAGGCTGTATACAGTAGAGGGGCTATATAAAGTAGAGAGGCTATATACAGTAGAGAGGCTATATACAGTAGAGAGGCTATATAAAGCAGAGAGGCTATATACAGTAGAGAGGCTATATAAAGCAGAGAGGCTATATACAGTAGAGAGGCTATATACAGTAGAGAGGCTATATAAAGCAGAGAGGCTATATACAGTAGAGAGGCTATATACAGTAGAGAGGCTGTATACAGTAGAGAGGGCTATATAAAGTAGAGAGGCTATATACAGTAGAGAGGCTATATAAAGCAGAGAGGCTATATAAAGTAGAGAGGCTATATACAGTAGAGAGGCTATATACAGTAGAGAGGCTATATAAAGTAGAGAGGCTATATACAGTAAAGAGGCTATATACAGTAGAGAGGCTATATACAGTAGAGAGGCTATATACAGTAGAGAGGCTATATACAGTAGAGAGGCTATATACAGTAGAGAGGCTATATAAAGTAGAGAGGCTATATACAGTAGAGAGGCTATATACAGTAGAGAGGCTATATACAGTAGAGAGGCTATATACAGTAGAGAGGCTATATAAAGTAGAGAGGCTATATACAGTAGAGAGGCTATAAAAGGAGCAAGGCTACATACAGACACCGGTTAGTCAGGCTGATTGAGGTGAGTTTGTTGAATAGGCAGCAAGTATTGCAGGTTGCACCTTTAAATTGTATTCTGTAGCTTTCCTCTTGTTCTCTACACTGTGGTGTTGAGCTGGTCCCATTCAGGACAACAGTACAGAGGGTGAGAATAATCAAGCATTATCTTCAGAAGACAAAGCAGCGAATCCAAACACATCGGTCAAATACAAACAAACCTCATAATCATGTAGTGTGAGCCCTGGAATAGAGGGGAGACAACCGTGAATACAAAAATCTCTACCACTTTTTTGTAGCCTAAGGACCAAGGTGTAAGGTGTCTAGGTGTAGCAGGTCAGGCGGAGTCAGGCGCAGGGCACAGAGATGAGTAATTCACGTAACATTACTCAAGACAAACAAATATTCCAAGAAGGAAAATAATCAAGCTCACCAATACAGACCAATTTACAACGAACAAACTCGCACAAAACCATGGGGGAACCAGAGGGTTAAATAAGGAACATATAATTATGGGAATGGAAACCAGGTGAATGCAATGAAGACAAAACAAATGGAAAATGAAAAGTGGATCGGTGGCGGTGAGAAAACCGGTGATGTCGACCGCTGAACACCGCCCGAACAAAGAGAGCGACCAACTTCGGGAAGTCGTGACACAAGGGGTGACCAACAGGACCGTGTGTTTTTACTTGAGAATTCATCTTAGAAAGCCAGGACTAAAATCTTGCGTAATTGCTTCAAGATGCTTAATCTGTTCTTGGTGAGAAATGTAACGCATCGTTCATAAGTGGGTATGTGGTAGTTCTAATTTATTCGTCTACACACATGATAGCTGGGGGCATAGTCGTTAAGCCAATTTGTTGCAAAACGAAAGCGAACGAAACAAGGAGGGGCCTACCTGAATTTGTCCAATAGAAACTCTCCTTTGCAAAATACAACCGTTTGCAACTATTTGCACTAACTAATACTTTTATGCTTGTTGGCCATGAGCCAATCAATTTGGTCAACAAAAAATGCTATTGCTCATTTGCTACGTGAAGCTTGTTTGATCAAATAGAAGTTTTGTGATGGCTAGGTTGTAAGGAATGCACTGAACTAAGTGGAAGTGGGGTAACCTGTGGGCGCTTTGTATGCGCTATAGTCAATTATGGTGGCATGTCTACTTACATTAAATATCTCATTATTAACATACGCCTACTGTATGATAGCTAGCAAATTAATTAGCTAACTAAAGTTACCCTGCCTTGCTGGAACCTCTGAAGAAGGGAAATGCCTTATTTCTACAATTTCCAAGAGATAACCAAACAAAAAAGTATTACATTTTTTACGTAGTAGCAACATTTTTGTTGACTTATTTGCATTCGTTTTTACTTACACTTGTATGTTGACTTCTCCATTGATGCTGTTTTTAAGTTTTCACAGAGTTTTCTTAGCGGATGTACAATCGTCACAAATTGAATTATAGGGAGTTTCAGGCCCCGGAGTGAACATAATTGTACACTCTCAAACCCAACTAAAAACGAGGGCTGAGGGGCTTATGTTGCAAACTTCCCTTGCGTGGCTAATCATTTAGACCTCCCTCCAAGATGGCGACGGGGATTCCCCCAAGGGCATAAGGCAAGGGTAAGTGGACGAGGGTGTGTCTTTTAAGTGTTTGGACCGCTGCCTTTATCAGAGTTGTGCCTGTTGTTCACACGCTTATGTGCCCTCTCATTGGCTAGAATTGAACCCACCTGATCCCGCCTCCTCCCGCCTACCTTCCATCTTTGAGGACATGTATCTCCATTGTTAGAGCGGTCCCTCGACTATTCAATTCAATTCAAGGGGCTTTATTGGCATGGGAAATAATATGTTAACATTGCCAAAGCAAGTGAAGTAGATAATATACAAAAGTGAAATAAACAATACAAATGAACAGTAAATATTACACTCACAGAAGTTCCAAAAGAATAAAGACATTATAAATGTAATATTATGTATATATACAGTGTTGTAACAATGTGCAAATTGTTAAAGTACGAAAGAGAAAATAAATACACATAAATATGGGTTGTATTTACAATGGTGTTTGGTCACTGGTTGCCATTTTCTTGTGGCAACAGGTCACAAATCTTACCTCTGTGATGGCACCCTGTGGTATTTCACCCAGTAGATATGGGAGTTTATCAAAATCGGGCTGGTCTTTGAATTCTTTGTGGATCTGTGTAATCTGAGGGTAACATGTGTCTCTAATATGGTCATACATTTGGCATGAGGTAAGGAAGTGCAGCTCAGTTTCCACCTCATTGTGTGGGCAGTGTGCACATAGCCTGTCTTCTCTTGAGAGCCAGGTCTGCCCTTTCTCAATAGCAAGGCTATGCTCACTGAGTCGGTACATAGACAAAGCTTCCCTTAAGTTTGGGTTAGTCACAGTGGTCAGGTATTCTGCCATTGTGTACTCTCTGTTTAGGGCCAAATAGCATTCTAGTTTGCTCTGTTTTCTTGTTAATTCCTTCCAATGTGTCAAGTGATGATCTGTTTGTTTTCTCATGATTTCAAATCAAATCAAATTTTATTTGTCACATACACATGATTTGTTTGGGTCTAATTGTGTTGCTGTCTATCTTGTCAATATAATCAATAATCTTTGACCCATCTCCCGATAACTAATTACCTGCCAATCACCCACTCCTTTGAGCAATCACTTATCAAGCCTTTCTGGTGCTTCAAACACCTGGCCCTAGCTACTGCCCTTAGTGGTGGGATATGTATAGCAGAAAATGGACTGTCTAACTGTGCCCTCTGCATTAAACTACCTCATTCCTTAAGTAATCTCAGAAATGAACCCAATTCATGTGTTACAATGTTACAAAACATACAAAACAGTATTACAAAAGCATTGTGGGGGGAAAAAATGCAAGAGGCATAGCTACTCATTTACATCTTCACTTTATTTATTTATTAATTCATATAATATGTATATCTTTCTTCTATACAGGTTTATTTCCCAATACAATCTTTAACAGACACATAGATCATACATTATCTAGGCTCGAGAGGTACGAGGGACTGGTTTATCATCTTCATTGGATATTTTGGAGAGGAACAAGACAAGGTCACATCGCAGACGCAAGCTGAAGCACAGGTTACACACACTGGCATGAACACACAGGTTACACACACTGGCATGAACACACAGGTTACACACACTGGCATGAACACACAGGTTACACACACTGGCATGAACACACAGGTTACACACACTGGCATGAACACACAGGTTACACACACTGGCATGAACACACAGGTTACACACACTGGCATGAACACACAGGTTACACACACTGGCATGAACACACAGGTTACACACACTGGCATGAACACACAGGTTACACACACACAGGTTACACACACTGGCATGAACACACAGGTTACACACACTGGCATGAACACACAGGTTACACACACTGGCATGAACACACAGGTTACACACACTGGCATGAACACACAGGTTACACACACACAGGTTACACACACAGGTTACACACACTGGCATGAACACACAGGTTACACACACTGGCATGAACACACAGGTTACACACACTGGCATGAACACACAGGTTACACACACTGGCATGAACACACAGGTTACACACACTGGCATGAACACACAGGTTACACACACTGGCATGCACACACAGGTTACACACACTGGCATGAACACAGGTTACACACACTGGCATGAACACACAGGTTACACACACTGGCATGAACACACAGGTTACACACACTGGCATGAACACACAGGTTACACACACTGGCATGAACATACAGGTTACACACACTGGCATGAACACACAGGTTACACACACTGGCATGAACACACAGGTTACACACACTGGCATGAACACACAGGTTACACACACTGGCATGAACACACAGGTTACACACACTGGCATGAACACACAGGTTACACACACTGGCATGAACACACAGGTTACACACACTGGCATGCACACACAGGTTACACACACTGGCATGAACACACAGGTTACACACACTGGCATGAACACACAGGTTACACACACTGGCATGCACACACAGGTTACACACACTGGCATGAACACACAGGTTACACACACTGGCATGAACACACAGGTTACACACACTGGCATGAACACACAGGTTACACACACTGGCATGAACACACAGGTTACACACACTGGCATGAACACACAGGTTACACACACTGGCATGAACACACAGGTTACACACACTGGCATGAACACACAGGTTACACACACTGGCATGAACACACAGGTTACACACACTGGCATGAACACACAGGTTACACACACTGGCATGAACACACAGGTTACACACACTGGCATGAACACACAGGTTACACACACTGGCATGCACACACAGGTTACACACACACAGGTTACACACACACAGGTTACACACACTGACAAAGTTGACAGAGTATGACACTGCTACTTCAGTTCATAATGTACACACACATGCACGCTGACACACACACACACACGTGTATACACGCACACTCATGTATGCACCCTCGCAAGGTATGCACGCTTAGACACACGTACACAAATCCCCAGTTAAAATACTATTATGAAATCGTTTCAAATACTTCAGATTTGATTGAGCTTGCCTGGTTCAACGGAACCGATAGAACAGTCGCAATCCTGCAAACCCCGCCCATCTGGCACGAGGCAGGCTAAAACAAACCCCGCCCATCTGGCACGAGGCAGGCTAAAACAAACCCCGCCCATCTGGCACGAGGCAGGCTAAAACAAACTCCGCCCATCTGGCACGAGGCAGGCTAAAACAAACCCAGCCCATCTGGCACGAGGCAGGCTAAAACAAACCCCGCCCATCTGGCACGAGGCAGGCTAAAACAAACCCCGCCCATCTGGCACGAGGCAGGCTAAAACAAACCCCGCCCATCTGGCACTAGGCAAAGAAAACACAAAGTACTTGAAAGATTCCCTATAGTATTTGCACCCTGGTCTGATGCACACACAAACATAATCCATTCAAGAGAGTAGACAAGTATTCACAGAACAAAGAGACACACACCGACACCAAGACTCACTTAATACACACGTCATACTACGACTCCCATTCCAACACACAACAGACTATTTGGTCGAAAGTAAAGGCCGATACCTGTCTTCAGACACATCCTTGAAGACTGAGAGACGGAGATGAAGGAGATGAACATAGTTGTGTTCAATACTGGGTTCCCGATCTAGGCAGTTCGCGTGGAAATGGTGTTTCACATATTAAGAAACTAAATCAAACTAAAATCAGCATGTCCGTTTATAGTAAATGAGATAAACAAACACATGAGCGTATATATTTGATAGCAATAATAATTATTTCAAAAGAATATACATCTTATATTGAGATAATATAACCCCCCTCCTTCTGATCTGCACAGGGCCTGCTGACGCGCACCAGAGCCTTCCATACTGCAGCTAAAGAATCCCCCTACATAACTGGACAAAGCCCTGTTTTCTCTTCTGAACTGGTCTCTATGTCCCCCAACATCTTGGCTACGTCATACTACACCAACATACAGCGCTTCACCGTGTGGAGACGCTCTGACACTCATCATCAAGGCCCTTCATAGGTTCAGCCATCCCGTTCAGAAACACTGACAAGCTCCCACCAAGTCATCCTAAAGCAGGACAACAGCTCACATCTGGAAATACCTGTAGAAATATCCATGGAATATTTGGTTTCATCGAGAAGCTTAAAAAAGAAACCTGCATTTTGCAATCAATGCCCAGCTAAACATCTGAAAGCAGAACTCATGAAACAAGGATATAACGTCGAACGAAGCCGTGAGATGAGATGTTTGCTCGTGATATAAACATTGTTTCGTGGACCTGACAGATCAGAGACAAGGAAGCGTGTATGTTTATGCCTCATACTGTGTGGATGGATTCCAATTGTAATGGACAGGTATAGACTTGAAAGGCAACATTACGCTTCAATAACAGTACACATGCCATTGTGCTGTGGCATCTAAAAACCCTCTGTCTGGTTGAAATGCTCTGACCAGCGTGGCCCAGTATGAAACCAGTGACGACATTAGACGCTAACAGAATGAGCCAGGAGGGAGACGACGGAGGAGGGGTGTGGGATGCTGCAGACAGTGTGGCCCAGCGCCCCCACCTCAGCCCTGGGGTAAGTGGGATGAACAGGGTGCCTCTGTGCTTCGGCAGTCTGCTGTGGGGGTTCTGGAGGAGAAGTGTGGGGGGGTGAACCCTCCCCGTCCTGCAGTTGTGCTCTATGTCCAGCAGGGGGTGGTGTAGTCGGCCTGGTCAGACCACTGGGTCAGACCGCGTGGGTGATGATAATGTCACTGTGAGGCCCACTGGGTACAGGGGTGATGCCATTCAGGAGACGCTGAGGGATAAGGAAGGGAGGAAGGGCGGGACAGAGAAGAGAGGGGTAGGAGGGGACACCAGAGTTATTTCATCTAAGCCACTGTCATTGAGGGTTGGGTTCACCTTGTAACACTAGAAGTTTTCGTGTGGAATCTTCCAAACAACATGCAAATTGGCACGTTGGCTGTTAGCCTATCCAGCACAGTGTCAAAGCTATCGAGCGAGACCCTCCTTTCCTCGGATTGGTTATTGCACAGTCGCTCCACTCATAAGGACTTTCCCACATCTGCTTCCATTGAAAGTGACACAATTTCTGGTAGTCTGAGCGCAAGAAGTGGTGCCTGGTAAAACTGTGGCGTAACCCGACAGATCGTTGTTATTGAGCGCTGTCACACAGACTTCATGTCATCCTGACCTCGCTCTGATCTGTCTGTCTACACTCACTGGCCGCAGCGGCAGGTTAGGCATACAACGCTCACACACGTAACACACACACACACACACACATTAACACAGATGTACGACCAGAACACACACGTAACACACACACACACACTAACACAGATGTACGACCAGAACACACACGTAACACACACACACACACACACACACACACACACACACACACACACACACACACACACACACACACACACACACACACACACACACACACACACACACACACACACACACACACACACACACACACACACACACACACACACAGATGTACGACCAGAACACACACGTAACACACACACACACACACACACGTAACACACACACAGCCCTCTGCTGACACTGTCTTTCAGTCCCATTGTGCGGTGAGGCACTGGGACAAACACTGGGCTTATTGGATGACAGGTTCATCAAAGGCAGGGAGAGGAGGGAGGGAGGCGCTGTGTGTACAAGGCTGTTTGATGTTGGTCTGGCTTCTCAAACAAGGAGCTGTTTTCTGGCTTGGCAACGTGACAGTGTGCAGGTGCTGCGGTGTCTGTCGCTTGTCTATGTTAGCGTGTGTGTGTTTGTGTGTGTTTTGTGTGTGTTTTGTGCTTGCACGCGCGAGTGTCTGAACCGTAAGTTCTGGAAGCCGTGGTGGCTTGTATTCCTACTCTCTGCATCTCTCCCTTTGATTGTGTTCTCTGTTAGTAGGACGGAAGGGGGACTGGAGGGGGACGGAAGGGGGACTGGAGGGGGACGGAAGGGGGACTGGAGGGGGAGAGGCCCTCCCCATGCCCTCTGGAGGCTCTTACCTGTTTAAAGGTCCCTTTGGCAGTGAGCAGGTGGTACACCATGTAGGCTGGTACACAGATGAAGGAGGACACCCCGATGCAGTAGCCCAGAACTGTGGTCCAGGGTGGGTAGATGTAGTCAAACAACTTGACCTCCGGGGGGAACGCCAGGAAACTGACAATGATGAACTGAGGAGAGATGAGACATAGATGTGGTTGTGTTTCGAATAGGAATATAGTGCCGGTGTTTGTGTGTCTGTGTGTGAGGGTGGGGGAGGCTCACCAGTAGGAAGATGGGGCAGATGGCTACCCAGCACACCCTCCAGAATAGTCCAGGGGAGAAGCCCAGCATCATATTGACATCAGCGCAGAAACGACTGGTGCCTGACACAGACACACGATGAAACACATACACTCACACACACTTTAGTCTCAATATGGAATAGAAATCAATCAATCAATCCATCCAGTGTCTTCATTGTCCCAAACTAGAAATGTCTAGTGCAGACAGTCTAGTGCAGACAGTCTAGTGCAGACAGGCTAGGGCAGACAGGCTAGGGCAGACAGGCTAGGGCAGACAGTCTAGTGCAGACAGTCTAGGGCAGACAGGCTACAAACCAATCACAAACACACATCCCTTAAATCAACAACAAACAAAAAAAGCTGAATCCAAAGAATGTCAGACTATATGAGCCTTGTCAACAATATCATTGTCAGCCGTTTACCGTAGAACCAGGAAACAGCGATGACTTCTAGGAAGACCACGGTGATGACAGCAGGTCCTGTGGCGTACTCCTCAAACAGTTTCACCACAAACGCACCTCCCTAAAACAGATGTCCAGAGAAACGCATGGGTGTTGGGAAACGAGCCACAGAGACAAAAGAGACAAACGCTATAGAGACATTTATACAGTATATACTGCTGATGTTCCACCGGAGCTTATTTTCGACTTGTTTCCCGAGTGGGACCGAGGCTGCGTGGGAGTGGGACCGAGGCTTGGTGGGAATGGGACTGAGGCTGCTTGGGAGTGTGACCGAGGCTGCTTGGGAGTGTGACCGAGGCTGGGTGGGAGTGGGACCGAGGCTGGGTGGGAGTGGAAACAAGGCTGGGTGGGAGTGGGACCGAGGCTGCATGAGAGTGGGACCGAGGCTGCTTGGGAGTGGGAACAAGGCTGGGTGGGAGTGGGACCGAGGCTGGGTGAGCGTGGGACTGAGGCTGGGTGGGAGTGGGACTGAGGCTGGGTGGGAATGGGACTGAGGCTGGGTGGGAGTGGGACTGAGGCTGGGTGGGAGTGGGACCGAGGCTGGGTGGGAGTGGGAGTGGGACCGAGGCTGTGTGGGAGTGGGACCGAGGCTGAAGGGAGGTAGGACCGAGGCCACGTGGGAGTGGGACAGAGGCCGAGTGGGACAGAGGCCGAGTGGGACAGAGGCCGCGTGGGAGTGGGACCAAAGCCGAGTGGGACCGAGGCCGAGTGGGAGTGGGTTCGAGGCCAGGTGGTAGTGGGACCGAGGCTGCGTGGGAGTGGGACCGAGGCCGAGTGGGAGTAGGACCGAGGCCACATGGAGTGGGACAGAGGCAGAGTGGGACAGAAACCAAGTGGGACAGAGACTGCGTGGGAGTGGGAACAAGGCCAAGTGGGAGTGGGTTCGAGGCCAGGTGGGAGTGGGACCGAGGCTGCGTGGGGCTGCATGGGAGCGGGACTGAGGCTGCGTGGGAGTGGGCTCGAGGCTCCATGGGAGTGGGACAGAGGCTGCGTGGGAGTGGGACCGAGGCTGGGTGGGAGTGGGACTGATGCGGGTGGGAGTCGGACCGAGACTGGGTGGGAGTGGGAGCGAGGCTGAGTAGGAGAGGGGCCGAGGCTGCGTGGAGTGGGACCGAGGCTGCGTGGAGTGGGACAGAGATGATTGGGAGAGGGACCGAGGATGCGTGGGAGTGGGACCAAGGCTGGGTGGGAGTGGGACCGAGGCTCCGTGGGAGTTGGACCGAGGCTTGGTGGGAGAGGGACTGAGGCCGAGTGGCAGTGGGACCGGGGCCGAGTGGGAGTGGGACCGATGCCGCGTGGGAGTGGGACCGAGGCTCCGTGGGAGTTGGACCGAGGCTTGGTGAGAGAGGGACCGAGGCAGAGTGGCAGTGGGACCGGGGCCGAGTGGGAGTGGGACCGAGACCGCGTGGGAGTGGGACCGAGGCCGCGTGGGAGTGGGACCGAGGCCGCGTGGGAGTGGGACCGAGGCCGTGTGGGAGTGGGACCGATGCCGCCTGGGAGTGGGACCGAGGCCGCGTGGGAGTGGGACCGAGGCCGCGTGGGAGTGGGACCGAGGCCGCGTGGGAGTGGGACCGAGGCCGCGTGGGAGTGGGACCGATGCCGCGTGGGAGTGGGACCGAGGCCGCGTGGGAGTGGGACCGAGGCCGCGTGGGAGTGGGACCGAGGCCGCGTGGGAGTGGGACCGAGGCCGCATTGGAGTGGGACCGAGAGCGCGTGAGAGTGGGTCCGAGGCCAGGTTGGAGTGGGACAGAGGCTGAGTGGGAAAGGGACCGAGGTTGAGTGGGAGAGGGACCGATGTTGAGTGGGAGAGGGACCGAGGTTGAGTGGGAGAGGGACCGAGGCCGGTTGGGAGTGGGACCGAGGATGCGTGGTAGTGGGACCGAGGCTGAGTGTGAAAGGGACCGAGGTTGAGTGGGAGAAGGACCGAGGCTGAGTGGGAGAGGGACCAAGGCTGTGTGGGAGTGGGACCGAGGCTAGGTAGAGTGGAGACTCACGTAGGTGAGGGTGGAGAGCGCTCCCAGGTAGCAGACACACACCAGACCCAGGACAAACAACTCCCTCCTCCTAGACAACAATTGGGGGAACTCATCCAGCATGGCTGTGATCACCCCCTCCAGACCGGCAAACTACACAGGGAGACAAGATGGGAGAGACATTAAATTGAAATTTAATTGAGAGGGCAAACCCAGACAGAAAGACACAAACTGTCCCTTATGCATAACAATAAGTTCTGTTGACATACCCCCCCCCACCACCACCACCAACACTCAGAGCCTGGCTGAATACACACTCAACACACTCAATAAACTAGTACACATAATAGAAGTACATTTATGTAAGAAAGGAGAACTGATTAAAAACAGACTTTAATCGATTTGAAAACCAGTCTAATAATTCTGTGTGCATACTGTGTGTGTGTGCCGCTGACCGTGCTGTCCAGCCCCAGCATGATGATCATGAGGAAGAAGATGATGGCGAAGAAGGTGGCAGCGGGCATGTTGGCGATGGCTTCAGCATAGATGATGAACAGCAGACTGGGACCTGGCAGAAGACAGACAGTCAACACGTTAGGAAAGGGAACACACACACACACACACACACACACACACACACACACACACACACACACACACACACACACACACACACACACACACACACACACACACACACACACACACACACACACACACACACACACACACACACACACACACACACACACACACACACACATGGTGGAAATGTGGCATCTTAACGGTACTCTTTCATGTTTGAAACTACTTAAGGCATCGTAATTATTTCCATACGGGTCCCTGAGGATGTTATATATTGTGTTGGGCCTTGATCAAAAAGGAATAGTGAGCACTTAGTCCTGTCTTGATGGAGGCGAGAGTAACTCGACCCCTAGCAGATCATATTTTTTTTATGTCCTCTCTTTGAACTCTCTTTCTTACCTTAGGACTCTCCACGGTCTGGTCGGTACTCACTTGCCAGATGTCTGACCTCAGATAACCTCTGAACTATCTGGGCTTGTGTTCCCAAAGCGTCTCAGAGTAGGAGTGCTGGATCTAGGATCTGGTCACCCACTCCTACTTTCTAGCAAAGAGCAATTTCTCAAGTAAGAATTTAGCAAGGACTGTCTGGGAGTGGTCTGAGTGGGGAGGGGAAAACTGAAAACGAGCTGTTATTGGTAGAGGTTTGGTGCTCTTTCTTATTGGTGATGTCACCATGGAAGGTCAAACCTCTATCCCAGCAGAACAGGCAGAAATTTCAGGAGCTCTTTTCAAACAGCTCCTACACTAAAAGGGCATTATCATCCTTTTCACTATTTCACAGTATTATACCAACCTCATAATGTGGAAATATATATAAAAACACAGCAAAATCATGTTTTTGACTGCACTGGGCCTTTAACCAGAAGGGGGTTATGGTTCCCATTTGGGAACTACCCCTCCCACGTTCAGCTGGAACGGTGGCGCATGGAATGCAAAAATATTCTTAGAAATATTTAACCTCCACACATTAACAAGTCCAATAGCTCAAATGAAAGATAAACACCTTGTTCATCTACCCAGCGAGTCAGATTTCTATAATGTTTTACGGCGAAAACATAGCACATATTTATGTCAAACCACCACCGAAGACACAGCTCATTTGCATAGCCAAGTTGAACAAAATATGCAATCAACAAACGCAAGATTAAAAGAAAAATAATTCACTAACCTTTTGAAATCTTCATCGGATGACAGTAATATAACATGTTACACAGTACATTTATGTTTTTTTCAATAATATGCTATTTATATCCATAAATCTCTGTTTACAATGACGGCATGTTCAAAAAATGCTACTCAAATATCCGGAGAAATGATGATAGCAGACGTTATCTGACGGAGCTAACAAGCAATACACATCATAAACTTTAACTAAATATACATGTTCTACACATAGATAGAAAGATACACCTCTTCCTAATCCAACCGCTGTTACATTTATTTTTAACGTTACAGAATTTGTTCACTAGGCTATAATATGAGACGGCGCTCAGAAATTAGCATTATGGCTCCTCTATCTTGGAGTCCACAGAAACCCAAA
Organism: Oncorhynchus gorbuscha; assembly: GCF_021184085.1. Taxonomy (NCBI): domain Eukaryota; kingdom Metazoa; phylum Chordata; class Actinopteri; order Salmoniformes; family Salmonidae; genus Oncorhynchus; species Oncorhynchus gorbuscha. Next base: position 44,840,631 of record NC_060185.1, read on the forward strand.
TTTACCACATAAATATTCCCTTACCTTTGATGTTCTTCCATCAGAAGACCTGGAAGGGGTTATACTTACCAAATACATCGTTTAGTTTTGATGTCTGTGTCTTCGAAATGCAGCCAAAATTCTAGTGGATGCGCACCAAAACTTCAAAATTACATATTATATGTCGACTAAACTGGTCAAACTAAGTGCAGAATCAAGCTAAAGCATGTTATAAACGTGGAAAACAATCCTTAGCACGAACAGAAACACCCACATCGTTTGGTCAATCCTGGAAGAAAGAGAGCTCTGGAGCGTCCGTGCGCATGAGAGTACCTATTTTTTCGCGTGACCCGGAGGTTTCAGCCCGCCAAAAGTCTCGTGGTCGCGCGATTCTCACAATGGCAAGTCCCATTGAAAGCAGACATCGCGTTGAAGACATACAAACTGTTCCCAGGTCTGTAACTGCTTGGGAAGGGTGGGGGCGATTACGTCAAAGTTGGGCCAACTTTTCTGATGACAAGAGAGAGTTTGGGAGAATGGCTGCCCTGAGAGTTCTGCTTTACATACAGACATAATTTGAACGGTTTTAGAAGCTTTAGGGTGTTTTCTATTCAATAATAATTTATTATATGCATATATTAGCAATTTTGGACAGATTCTTTTTCTGTTTACTATGGGCACGCAATTCCTCCAAAGGGGGCAGTAGTCAGCTGTATCCTTAAGATCATATTGAATAAGATTACAAGCGAAGGGAGAGGACACCTGATCCTAGATCAGCACTCCTTATAATAATATAATAATATAATAATAATAATAATATAATAATATAATAATATAATATATATGCCATTTAGCAGACGCTTTTATCCAAAGCGACTTACAGTCATGTGTGCATACATTCTACGTATGGGTGGTCCCGGGGATCGAACCCACTACCCTGGCGTTACAAGCGCCATGCTCTACCAACTGAGCTACAGAAGGACTGAGACTCTTATGAATATGGGCCCTGATGTCAAATAAATCAATCGTACAACAACTGCTACATATGAAAAGTCGATTTTCAATTTGGGATTTGATTGATTTACCAGCATCCTTGGCTACGGTCTCCACGCCTATTTTGCGCATCTCAGCCATGTAGCCGAGCACGGTAAAGATGACAAACCCAGAGAGGAAACTGGTCAGGCAGTTCACCGAGCTGGTCACCAACGCATCCCTGAGAGAGGGGGATAAAGGGATGGTGAGAGGGGAAGAGAAAAGGAGGGAGGTAGAGAGAAAGGGAGAAAGATAGAGACAGAATGATGGAGATAGGGGAAGAGAGAGGATGAACAACGAGTCACAGGCAACATAAATACATTTCACATGGCAGGTTCATAAACAGATTGTACTGTATCAAGAGAAATGGAGTCTGACTTGTAGCAGTTGTTGTGAAAGGGGTTGTAGCTGGCAAAGGCCAGGAGCACCCCAAAACCTGGCCCCAGAGAGAAGAAGATCTGAGCTGCAGCATCAATCCATACCTGTGAGAGAGAGGGGGAGAGAGAGAGGGAGAGAGAGAGGGGGGGAAATAGGTGGAGAGAGAGAGGAGAGAGGGAGGGAGAGAAAGAGAGAAAGAGAGAGGGAGAGTTAAAGGGAGGGGGAGAGGTAGAGAGGGGGTGGGGGGATAGAGGGGGAGAGAGAGAGGGGAGAGAGGGAGAGAGATGGAGAGAGAGAGGGGAGAGAGAGAGTGAGAGAGAAGGAAAGAGGGGAGAAGGAGAGAGAGAGCGGGGGGAGAGAGAGGGGTGAGAAGGAGATGGGGAGGGAGAAAAGGGAGAGGGGGGAGGGAGAGGGGGAGAGAGAGGGACAGTTAAAGGGAGGGGGAGAGAGAAGGAGAGAGAAAGAGAGCGGGAGAGAGGGGGAGAGGGGGGAGAGGGAGAGGGGTGAGAGGGGAGAGGAGGGGAGCGAGAGGGAGAGAGAGAGAAAAGGGAGAGAGGGAGGGAGAGAGGAGGGGAGTGAGAGGAAGAGATAGGGCGAGAGAGGGGGAGGAGAGTGGGAGAAAGAAAAGGGAGAGGGGGAGAGAGAAAGGGGGAGAGAGAGGGGGGGAGAGAGAGAGGGAGAGAGAGAGAGAGGGGAGAGGGAGAGGGAGGGGGAGAGGGAGAGGGAGGGGGAGAGGGAGAGGGAGGGGAGAGGGAGAGTGTGAGAGAGGGGGAGAGAGAGAGGGAGAGAGAGAGAGAGGGGAGAGTGTGAGAGAGGGGAGAGGGTGAGTGTGAGAGAGGGGGAGAGAGAGAGGGAGAGAGAGAGAGAGGGGAGAGGGAGGGGGAGAGGGAGAGTGTGAGAGAGGGGGAGAGGGAGAGTGTGAGAGACAAACTAGAGATTAGGAAGATATCAGGCAGAAAGATTCGGTGTCAGCATGTTGTATGATGACACAAGATTGGCTGGAAACCTACACCAATAGTTGGCTAACTCACTGTGGTGCTGAGTAGTTTCCCCCAATCAGGTTTGAGGTAGAAGACCACGCCCCTCCAGGCCCCGGGCAGAGTGGCCCCACGAACGAGCAGCACCAGCAAGACAAGGTAGGGGAAGGTGGCTGTCACCCACACCACCTGAGAGAGAAGGGTGGGGGAGAGAGGAGGGGGGGCGAGAGAGAGGGTGGGGGAGGGAGAGAGAGAGGGTGGGGGGAGGGAGAGAGGAGAGAGAGAGAGAGAGAGAGAGAGAGAGAGAGAGAGAGAGAGAGAGAGAGAGAGAGAGAGAGAGAGAGAGAGAGAGAGCAGGGTGGGGGAGAGAGAGGGGGAGAGAGAGAGAGAGGGTGGGGGAGGGAGAGAGAGAGGGGTGGGGGAGGGAGAGAGAGAGGGTGGGGAAGAGAGAGAGGGTAGTGGGGGACAGAGAGGGGGGAGAGAGAGAGAGATGCGTGGGGAGAGAGAAAGAGAGGGAAAGAGAGATGGGCACGTATGAATAAAAGACATCAGTGAGAAACAGATTTCACTGTATTTACCGACTATCATCTACTGTTTGTCCATCCCTCTGCTCACCTTGCCAGAGGTCTTGACTCCCTTCCAGATGCTGAAGTAGACGATGGTGAAGATGAACAGGAGGCAGAGAGCCAGCTGCCAACTCACACTGCCTAGCTGGTGCAGACCTGGAGACAGGTGTACCTGCAGTACCTGACGCCTATACGGAACAGAGAGGGATGAGCAAAATGGATGAGGAGAGGAGGGTAAAGAGAGAGGGGGATGAGGCGAGGAGAGGGATGAGAGGTTAAAGAGGGATCAGGGGAGAGGGATGAGGAGAGGGAGGGGTGAGAGAGAGGGATGGGGAGAGGGGGGGTCCAATCAGGGAGAGGAGAGGGATTGTCAGGAAGAGAGAAATCAGCGAGAAGAGAAAGATGCGCGGGGAAAGAAGGTTGAGAAGAGGGGATGGAGAGATGGGGAGAGGGGGAGAGGGGGAGATGGGGAGAGGGGGAGAGGGGGAGAAAGAAGGTTGAGAAGAGGGGATGGAGAGATGGGGAGATGGGGAGAGGGGGAGATGGGGAGAAAGAAGGTTGAGAAGAGGGGATGGAGAGATGGGGAGATGGGGAGAGGGGGAGATGGGGAGAAAGAAGGTTGAGAAGAGGGGATTGAGAGATGGGGAGATGGGGAGGGGGAGATGGGGAGAGGGGAGAGGGGGGGAAAGAAGGTTGAGAAGAGGGGATGGAGAGATGGGGAGAGGGGGAGATGGGGAGAGGGGGAGATGGAGAGAGGGGGAGATGGGGGAGAGGGGGAGATGGGGAGATGGGGAGAGGGGGAGAGGGGGAAAGAAGGTTGAGAAGAGGGGATGGAGAGATGGGGAGAGGGGGAGATGGGGAGAAAGAAGGTTGAGAAGAGGGGATGGAGAGATGGGGAGATGGGGAGAAAGAAGGTTGAGAAGAGGGGATGGAGAGATGGGGAGATGGGGAGATGGGGAGAAAGAAGGTTGAGAAGAGGGGATGGAGAGATGGGGAGATGGGGAGATGGGGAGAAAGAAGGTTGAGAAGAGGGGATTGAGAGATGGGGAGAGGGGAGAGGGGGAGAGGGGGGAAAGAAGGTTGAGAAGAGTGGATGGAGAGATGGGGAGAGGGGGAGATGGAGAGATGGGGAGATGGGGGAGAGGGGGAGATGGGGAGATGGGGAGAGGGGGAGAGGGGGAAAGAAGGTTGAGAAGAGGGGATGGAGAGATGGGGAGAGGGGGAGATGGGGAGAGGGGGAGATGGAGAGATGGGGAGATGGGGAGATGGGGAGAGGGGAGAGGGGAGATGGGGAGATGGGGAGATGGGGGAAAGAAGGTTGAGAAGAGGGATAGAGAGATGGGGAGAGGGGGAGATGGGGAGAGGGGGAAAGAAGGTTGAGAAGAGGGGATGGAGAGATGGGGATATGGGGAGAGGGGGAGATGGGGAGAGGGGGAGAGGGGGAAAGAAGGTTGAGAAGAGGGGATGGAGAGATGAGGAGAGGGAAGATGGGGGAGGGGGAGAGGGGGAGATGGGGAGGGGGAGGGGGAGAGGGGGAGATGGGGAGAGGGGGAGATGGGGAGATGAGGGAAAGAAGATTGAGAAGAGGGGGAGATGGGGAGAGGGGAGATGAGGGAAAGAAGGTTGAGAAGAGGGGGAGATGGGGAGAGAAGGTTGAGAAGAGGAGGAGATGGGGAGAGGGGGAGAGGGGGAGAGGGGGAGATGAGGGAAAGAAGGTTGAGAAGAGGGAAAGAAGGTTGAGAAGAGGGGGAGATGGGGAAAGGAGGAGATGAGGGAAAGAAGGTTGAGAAGAGGGGGAGATGGGGGAAAGAAGGTTGAGAAGAGGGGGAGATGAGGGAAAGAAGGTTGAGAAGAGGGGGAGATGAGGGAAAGAAGGTTGAGAAGAGGGGGAGATGGGGAGAGGGGGAGATGAGGGAAAGAAAGTTGAGAAGAGGGGGATGGGGGAAAGAAGGTTGAGAAGAGGGGAGATGAGGGAAAGAAGGTTGAGAAGAGGGGGAGATGAGGGAAAGAAGGTTGAGAAGAGGGGGAGATGGGGGAAAGAAGGTTGAGAAGAGGGGAGATGGGTAGATGAGGGAAAGAAGGTTGAGAAGGGGGGATGAGGGAAAGAAGGTTGAGAAGAGGGGGGATGAGGGAAAGAAGGTTGAGAAGAGGGGGAGATGAGGGAAAGAAGGTTGAGAAGAGAGGGATGAGACAGAATAACAGAGAAAGGAGCCATTTACATGGAAATGATCAAGTGAGAAAAGGAAAAGCCCTCGTACATCTGAGGTTGGCAGGCTGCTCGTAGCAGGTACGTACAGTATGAACATCATTTGATGGCATTCTGAAAGCGTAATTAGCTTCGGTACGCTAAATAAACACACTGTGCAAGTTTTTATGTGATTTCCAGGGTCATAAAGGAAGGACGTGAAGGGAGTAGGCAAGAGATGGAGTAGGCAAGAGATGGAGTAGGCAAGAGATGGAGAAGGGAGTAGGCAAGAGATGAAGTAGGCAAGAGATGGAGTAGGCAAGAGATGGAGTAGGCAAGAGATGGAGTAGGCAAGAGATGAAGTAGGCAAGAGATGAAGTAGGCAAGAGATGAAGTAGGCAAGAGATGGAGTAGGCAAGAGATGGAGTAGGCAAGAGATGGAGTAGGCAAGAGATGGAGTAGGCAAGAGATGGAGTAGGCAAGAGATGAAGTAGGCAAGAGATGAAGTAGGCAAGAGATTGAATTAGGCAAGAGATGGAGTAGGCAAGAGATGGAGTAGGGAGTAGGCAAGAGATGGAGTAGGCAAGAGATGGAGTAGGGAGTAGGCAAGAGATGGAGTAGGCAAGAGATGGAGTAGGCAAGAGATGAAGAAGGGAGTAGGCAAGAGATGGATCAAATGAAAACGACAAGGCTACAAACTGAACAAACATGTTGTAGATGCGTGATGCTGATCCAACTGACGTGCCTCGTTTAAATAAAGGTTACATTAACTAAATAAAACAACTGAAGAAGGGTATAAGTTAACTTGGCTAAAAGAACTCTCGGTCTCTCTCAAAAAGGCTGTGGAACAAGTCACACACACACACACACACACACACACACACACACACACACACACACACACACACACACACACACACACACACACACACACACACACACACACACACACACACACACACACACACACACACACACACACACACACACACACACACACACACACACACACACACACACACACGGGTTTTGACATACAATTCTTTCAACTTACATGTTGGACAGGAGCTGTAGGAGGACGGGCTCACTGTAATGGCTGGAATGGAACGGTATCAAACACATTAAACATATGGAAACCACATTTGACTCTGTTCCATTCCAATGAGCCCGTCCTCCTATAGCTCCTCCCACCAGCCTCCATTCTTCCTGCTAGGCCACCATGTCTCGTTCAATGACTGATTTCAACTGTGCTGTATCAGCTCTGTTAAAAGTAGTGATTAAGTCGGGAGTCCCATAGGGCGGCGCACAATTGGCCCAGCGTTGTCCGGGTTAGCGCTCATCGCGCTCTAGCGACTCCTTGTGGCGGGCATGCCGCCTGCAGGCTGACCTCAGTCGTCACTCGAACGGTGTTTCCTCCGACACATTGGTGCAGCTGGCTTTCGGGTTAAGCGGGCGGGTGTTAAGAAGCGCGTTTTTTTGGCGGGTCATCATTTTCGCCTAACTTTTCTCAAGTTGGAGCTACGTTTGGGTCGACTTAACTGTTCAAGTTCAGGTAACACTTTAACTGACGAGAGGTGGAACCCGTTAATACTAATTAGCTGAAACAACTAGAATTGTTTGAAAGTGTAGCCTGTCTACCGTCTGCATTCCCTAAAGGAAACCTCCTCCATCAATCCCTCTCGTTTCACCTCCCGTCAATCCGCCTTATCTCCCTCCACTTGTCCACCTTCCCTACCTGCCTTTCATCCACCCATCCAGTCACTCTGCCCCGTCTCGACTCCCTCTTCTCTATCGAGCCCATCATGCCGTCTACCCCTCTCTCCTCCGCTGTCGCTGGCATCTCTGTGCTCGTCCCTCCGCCCTGCCTTTTGCACTTACATGGTGTTGACTTACGTATAGAACTCCTCGGCGGGCGAGGTGGACGTGTTGGTCCAGGTGACGTTGCTGTCGGTGGACAGGTAGCGGAGACAGTTGACCGTGTTCCAGGGGTTGGAGCACGTGGTCCAGGGCAGGGTGGGCCGGAACGACGCCAGCAGGTAGTACAGGGCCCACGCCATGATGGTGTTGTAGTAGAACGCAATGTACAGCGCTATGATGCAGATGGCGAAGCCCACACCTACAGGGACGGAGGGAGGGAGAGAGAGAGAGAGAGAGAGAGAGAGAGAGAGAGAGAGAGAGAGAGAGAGAGAGAGAGAGAGAGAGAGAGAGAGAGAATTAACGACTGTACAGGTATAATGCATTACAATGCAGTTATTATAATGCATCGTCATACTTGTCATGAACCTGTACAGCCCGTTTATAATGTCCTATAATCACCATCTAGATGGTGAAGATAATAACTGGTGGAATGAGAGAGAATAGAGTTTGTGATGGAGAGGAGAGAGTTTGTGATGGAGAGGAGAGAGTTTGTGATGGAGGAGAGAGTGTGATGGAGAGGAGAGAGTTTGTGATGGAGAGGAGAGAGTTTGTGAAGGAGAGAGGAGAGAGTTTGTGACGGAGAGAGGAGAGAGTTTGTGACGGAGAGAGGAGAGAGTTTGTGACGGAGAGAGGAGAGAGTTTGTGACGGAGAGAGGAGAGTTTGTTGTTACGTTAGGATTAACACAGGTATGAATAAGAGGAGGCAGAGAGTAGGGTAGAGAGAGCGACGAGGCAAGTGGTGGACCCCGGCATTGGACTGATTACACTACCACTATGACCAGTCTCCGACCAGATGAGAAGAAAGATTGAGATGAAGGTGTGTTCTGTGTTGTGGTGCTGGTCGATGCTCACTTGCTCTGTCTATTTCAAGCTAACTCAAGTTCAACTCAAGTCGGAGATGACATTTGGAAACAACAGAGATTTACATAACATCACGTTTCTTAGCATGCTGACATTTCTGTGGGAAATGTGACAATTTCCATTACAGAGAGCTGGACATCATCACAACAAGGGGATGCAGAGACTTTCATGAGGAACGTGCTGAAGGGGTCGGAGATTATTATCTGTCTCTGGATATGCCACTCCTCTCCTCCCCCGACTTCTCTCCTCCCCCTACTTCTCTCCTCCCCCAACTTCTCTCCTCCCCCAACTTCTCTCCTCCCCCGACTCCTCTCCTCCCCGACTCCTCTCCTCCCCCAACTTCTCTCTTGACTTCTCTCCTCCCCGACTCCTCTCCTCACCCGACTCCTCTCCTCCCCCAACTTCTCTCATGACTTCTCTCCTCCCCCGACTTCTCTCCTCCCCGACTCCTCTCCTCCCCCAACTTCTCTCTTGACTTCTCTCCTCCCCCCGTCTCCTCTCCTCCCTGACTCCTCTCCTCACCCGACTCCTGTCCTCCCCGAGTCCTCTCCACCCCGACTTCTCTCCTGACTCCTCTCCTCCCGACTTCTCTCCTGACTCCTCTCCTCCCCCGACTTCTCTCCTGACTTCTCTCCTCCCCGACTCCCCTACTCCCCGACTTCTCTCTTGACTTCTCTCCTCCCCGACTCCTCCCCTCCCCCAACTTCTCTCTTGACTCCTCTCCTCCCCTGACTCCCCTACCCCCCGACTTCTCTCTTGACTTCTCTCCTCCTCGACTCCTCCCCTCCCCCAACTTCTCTCTTGACTTCTCTCCTCCCCGACTCCTCCCCTCCCCCAACTTCTCTCTTGACTCCTCTCCTCCCCTGACTCCCCTACTCCCCCGACTTCTCTCTTGACTCCTCTCCTCCCCGACTCCCCTACTCCCCCGACTTCTCTCTTGACTTCTCTCCTCCCCGACTCCTCCCCTCCCCCGACTTCTCTCCTGACTCCTCTCCTCCCCGACTTCTCTCCCGACTCCTCTCCTCCCCGGACTTCTCTCTTGACTCCTCTCCTCCCCCGACTCCTCTCCTCCCTGACACCACTCCTCCCCGACTCCACTCCTCTCCCCCCCGACTCCACTCCACTCTTCTCCTCCCCCGACTCCACCCTCTCCGGACTCCACTCCACTCCTCTCCTGACTCCACTCCTCTTCTCCCCTGACTCCACTCCTCTCCTCCCCGACTCCTCCACTTCTCTCCTCCCCGACTCCACTCCACTTCTCTCCTCCCCCGACTCCACTCCACTTCTCTCCTTCCCCGACTCCACCCACTTCTCTCCTCCCCCGACTCCTCTCCTCCCCAGACTCCTCCCCTCCCCGACCACTCCTCCCCTGACTCCACTCCTCTTCTCCCCGACTCCACTCCTTTCCTCCCCCAACTCCACTCTTCTCCTCCCCCGACTCCTCTCCTCTCCTCCCCGGACTCCTCTCCTCTCCGGACTTCTCTCTTGACTCCTTTCCTCCCCAGACTCCTCTCCTCCCCAGACTCCTCTCCTCCCCGGACTTCTCTCGACTCCTCTCCTCACCCAACATCTCTCTTGACTCCTTTCCTCCCCGGACTCCTCTCCTCCCCGGACTTCTCTCGACTCCTCTCCTCCCCGACTTCTCACCCGACACCTCTCCTCCCCCAACTTCTCTCTCTTGACTCCTCTCCTCCCCGACTCCTCTCCTCCCCGACTTCTCTCTTGACTTCTCTCCTCCCCGACTCCTCCCCTCCCCCAACTTCTCTCCTGACTTCTCTCCTCCCCCGACTCCCCTACTCCCCGACTTCTCTCCTGACTCCTCTCCTCCCCGACTTCTCTCCTGACTTCTCTCCTCCCCGACTCCCCTACTCCCCGACTTCTCTCCTGACTCCTCTCCTCCCCGACTCCTCCCCTCCCCCAACTTCTCTCTTGACTCCTCTCCTCCCCTGACTCCCCTACTCCCCCGACTTCTCTCTTGACTTCTCTCCTCCCCGACTCCTCCCCTCCCCCAACTTCTGTCTTGACTCCTCTCCTCCCCTGACTCACCTACTCCCCGACTTCTCTCTTGACTTCTCTCCTCCCCGACTCCTCCCCTCCCCCAACTTCTCTCTTGACTTCTCTTCTCCCCGACTCCTCCCCTCCCCCAACTTCTCTCTTGACTCCTCTCCTCCCCTGACTCCCCTACTCCCCGACTTCTCTCTTGACTTCTCTCCTCCCTGACTCCTCCCCTCCCCCAACTTCTCTCTTGACTCCTCTCCTCCCCGACTCCCCTACTCCCCCGACTTCTCTCTTGACTTCTCTCCTCCCCGACTCCTCCCCTCCCCGACTTCTCTCCTGACTCTTCTCCTCCTCCGACTTCTCTCCCGACTCCTCTCCTCCCCGGACTTCTCTCTTGACTCCTCTCCTCCCCGACTCCTCTTCTCCCTGACACCACTCCTCCCCGACTCCACTCCTCTCCCCCGACTCCACTCCACTCTTCTCCTCCCCCGACTCCACTCCTCTCCGGACTCCACTCCACTCCTCTCCCGACTCCACTCCTCTTCTCCCCAGACTCCACTCCTCTCCTCCCCCGACTCAACTCCTCTCCTCGCCAGACTCCACTCCACTTCTCTCCTCCCCGACTCCTCTCCTCCCCAGACTCCTCCCCCCCCCGACCACTCCTCCCCTGACTCCACTCCTCTTCTCCCCGACTCCACTCCTCTCCTCCCCCGACTCCACTCTTCTCCTCCCCGACTCCTCTCCTCTCCTCCCCCGACTCATCTCCTCCCCCCGACTCCACTCCTCTCCTCCCCGGACTCCTCTCCTCCCGGACTTCTCTCTTGACTCCTTTCCTCCCCGGACTCCTCTCCTCCCCGGACTTCTCTCGACTCCTCTCCTCCCCCAACATCTCTCTTGACTCCTTTCCTCCCCGACTCCTCTCCTCCCCGAACTTCTCTCTTGACTTCTCTCCTCCCCGAGTCCTCTCTTGACTTCTCTCCTCCCGAGTCCTCTCCACCCCGACTTCTCTCTTGACTTCTCTCCTCCCCCGAGTCCTCACCACCCCTACTTCTCTCTTGACTTCTCTCCTCCCCGACTCCTCTCCTCCCCCAACTTCTCTCTTGACTCCTCTCCTCCCCGACTTCTCTCCTGACTCCTCTCCTCCCCGACTTCTCTCCTGACTCCTCTCCTCCCCGACTTCTCTCCTGACTCCTCTCCTCCCCGACATCTCTCCTGACTCTCTCCTGACTCCCCCCCGACTCCCCTACTCCCCGACTTCTCTCTTGACTCCTCTCCTCCCCGACTCCCCTACTCCCCCCGACTTCTCTCTTGACTTCTCTCCTCCCCGACTCCTCCCCTCCCCCAACTTCTCTCTTGACTCCTCTCCTCCCCGACTCCCCTACTCCCCGACTTCTCTCTTGACTTCTCTCCTCCCCGACTCCTCCCCTCCCCGACTTCTCTCCTGACTCTTCTCCTCCCCGACTTCTCTCCCGACTCCTCTCCTCCCGGACTTCTCTCTTGACTCCTCTCCTCCCCCGACTCCTCTCCTCCCTGACACCACTCCTCTCCCCCGACTCCACTCCTCTCCGGACTCCACTCCACTCCTCTCCCGACTCCACTCCTCTTCTCCCCTGACTCCACTCCTCTCCTCCCCGACTCAACTCCTCTCCTCCCCGACTCCTCTCCTCCCCAGACTCCTCCCCTCCCCGACCACTCCTCCCCTGACTCCACTCCTCTTCTCCCGACTCCACTCCTCTCCTCCCCCGACTCCACTCTTCTCCTCCCCGACTCCTCTCCTCTCCTCCCCCGACTCCACTCTTCTCCTCCCCCGACTCCCTCCTCTCCTCCCCCTCCACTCCTCTCCTCCCCGACTCTCCTCTCCCCCCGGACACCTCTCCTCCCCGCACTTCTCTCTTGACTCCTTTCCTCCCTGGACTCCTCTCCTCCCCGGACTTCTCTCGACTCCTCTCCTCCCCCAACATCTCTCTTGACTCCTTTCCTCCCCGGACTCCTCTACTCCCCGGACTTCTCTCGACTCCTCTCCTCCCCCGACTTCTCCCCGACTCCTCTCCTCCCCTGTCTCCCCTACTCCCCCGACTTCTCTCTTGACTTCTCTCCTCCCCGACTCCTCCCCTCCCCCAACTTCTCTCTTGACTCCTCTCCTCTCCGACTCCCCTACTCCCCCGACTTCTCTCTTGACTTCTCTCCTCCCCGACTCCTCCCCTCCCCGACTTCTCTCCTGACTCCTCTCCTCCCCGACTTCTCTCCCGACTCCTCTCCTCCCCGGACTTCTCTCTTGACTCCTCTCCTCCCCCGACTCCTCTCCTCCCTGACACCACTCCTTCCCGACTCCACTCTTCTCCTCCCCCGACTCCACTCTCTCTCCGGACTCCACTCCACTCCTCTCCCGACTCAACTCCTCTCCTCCCCCGACTCCTCTCCTCCCCTGACTCCTCCCCTCCCCCGACCACTCCTCCCCTGACTCCACTCCTCTTCTCCCCGACTCCACTCCTCTCCTCCCCCGACTCCACTCTTCTCCTCCCCCGACTCCTCTCCTCTCCTCCCCCGACTCCTCTCCTCCCCCGACTCCACTCCTCTCCTCCCCCGGACTCCTCTCCTCCCCGGACTTCTCTCTTGACTCCTTTCCTCCCCGGACTCCTCTCCTCCCCGGACTTCTCTCGACTCCTCTCCTCCCCCAACATCTCTCTTGACTCCTTTCCTCCCGCGACTCCTCTCCTCCCCGAACTTCTCTCTTGACTTCTCTCCTCCCGAGTCCTCTCATGACTCCTCTCCTCCCCGAGTCCTCTCCACCCTCGACTTCTCTCTTGACTCCTCTCCTCCCGACTCCTCTCCTCCCCGACTTCTCTCCTGACTCCTCTCCTCCCCGACTTCTCTCCTGACTTCTCTCCTCCCAGACTCCCCTACTCCCCGACTTCTCTCTTGACTTCTCTCCTCCCCGACTCCTTCCCTCCCCCAACATCTCTCTTGACTCCTCTCCTCCCCTGACTCCCCTACTCCCCCCGACTTCTCTCTTGACTTCTCTCCTCCCCGACTCCTACCCTCCCCCAACTTCTCTCTCTTGACTTCTCTCCTCCCCGACTCCTCCCCTCCCCCAACTTCTCTCTTGACTCCTCTCCTCCCCGACTCCCCTACTCCCCGACTTCTCTCTTGACTTCTCTCCTCCCCGACTCCTCCCCTCCCCGACTTCTCTCCTGACTCCTCTCCTCCCCTGACTTCTCTCCCGACTCCTCTCCTCCCTGACTTCTCTCTTGACTCCTCTCCTCCCCGACTCCTCTCCTCCCTGACACCACTCCTCCCCGACTCCACTCCTCTCCCCCCGACTCCACTCCACTCTTCTCCTCCCCCGACTCCACTCCTCTCCGGACTCCACTCCACTCCTCTCCCGACTCCACTCCTCTTCTCCCCTGACTCCAATCCTCTCCTCCCCCGACTCAACTCCTCTCCTCCCCGACTCAACTCCTCTCCTCCCCCAACTCCACTCCACTTCTCTCCTCCCCGACTCCTCTCCTCCCCAGACTCCTCCCCTCCCCGACCACTCCTCCCCTGACTCCACTCCTCTCCCGATTCCACTCCCCCGACTCCACTCTTCTCCTCCCCCGACTCCACTCCTCTCCTCCCCCGACTCCTCTCCCCCGACTCCACTCCACTCTTCTCCTCCCCCGACTCCACTCCTCTCCTCCCCGAGTCCTCTCATGACTCCTCTCCTCCCCGAGTCCTCTCCACCCTCGACTTCTCTCTTGACTCCTCTCCTCCCCGACTCCTCTCCTCCCCCGACTTCTCTCCTGACTCCTCTCCTCCCCCGACTTCTCTCCTGACTTCTCTCCTCCCCGACTCCCCTACTCCCCGACTTCTCTCTTGACTTCTCTCCTCCCCGACTCCTCCCCTCCCCCAACATCTCTCTTGACTCCTCTCCTCCCCTGACTCCCCTACTCCCCCGACTTCTCTCTTGACTTCTCTCCTCCCCGACTCCTCCCCTCCCCCAACTTCTCTCTCTTGACTTCTCTCCTCCCCGACTCCTCCCCTCCCCCAACTTCTCTCTTGACTCCTCTCCTCCCCTGACTCCCCTACTCCTCCGACTTCTCTCTTGACTCCTCTCCTCCCCGACTCCCCTACTCCCCCGACTTCTCTCTTGACTTCTCTCCTCCCCGACTCCTCCCCTCCCCCGACTTCTCTCCTGACTCCTCTCCTCCCCTGACTTCTATCCCGACTCCTCTCCTCCCCGGACTTCTCTCTTGACTCCTCTCCTCCCCGACTCCTCTCCTCCCTGACACCACTCCTCCCCGACTCCACTCCTCTCCCCCCGACTCCACTCCACTCTTCTCCTCCCACGACTCCACTCCTCTCCGGACTCCACTCCTCCCCGACTCCACTCCTCTTCTCCCCTGACTCCAATCCTCTCCTCCCCCGACTCAACTCCTCTCCTCCCCCGACTCCACTCCACTTCTCTCCTCCCCGACTCCTCTCCTCCCCAGACTCCTCCCCTCCCCCGACCACTCCTCCCCTGACTCCACTCCTCTTCTCCCCGATTCCACTCCTCTCCTCCCCGACTCCACTCCTCTCTCCTCCCCGACTCCTCTCCCCCGACTCCACTCCACTCTTCTCCTCCCCCGAATCCACTCCTCTCCGGACTCCACTCCACTCCTCTCCCTACTCCACTCCTCTTCTCCCCTGACTCCACTCCTCTCCTCCCCCGACTCAACTCCTCTCCTCCCCCGACTCCACTCCACTTCTCTCCTCCCCCGACTCCTCTCCTCCCCAGACTCCTCCCCTCCCCCGACCACTCCTCCCCTGACTCCACTCCTCTTCTCCCCGACTCCACTCCTCTCCTCCCCGACTCCACTCTTCTCCTCCCCCGACTCCTCTCCTCTCCTCCCCCGACTCCACTCCTCCCCCGACTCCACTCCTCTCCTCCCCCCGGACTCCTCTCCTCCCCGGACTTCTCTCTTGACTCCTTTCCTCCCCGGACTCCTCTCCTCCCCGGACTTCTCTCGACTCCTCTCCTCCTCCTACATCTCTCTTGACTCCTTTCCTCCCCGGACCCCTCTCCTCCCCGGACTTCTCTCGACTCCTCTCCTCCCCCGACTCCTCTCCTCCCCGAACTTCTCTCTTGACTCCTCTCCTCCCGAGTCCTCTCTTGACTCCTCTCCTCCCCGACTTCTCTCTTGACTTCTCTCCTCCCCCGACTCCTCTCCTCCCCGACTTCTCTCTTGACTTCTCTCCTCCCCGACTCCCCTCCACCCCGACTTCTCTCTTGACTTCTCTCCTCCCCAACTCCTCTCCTCCCCCAACTTCTCTCTTGACTCCTCTCCTCCCCCGACTTCTCTCCTGACTCCTCTCCTCCCCCGACTTCTTTCTTGACTTCTCTCCTCCCCGACTCCTCTCCTCCCCCGACTTCTTTCTTGACTTCTCTCCTCCCCGACTCCTCTCCTCCCCCAACTTCACTCTTGACTCCTCTCCTCTCCTCCCCCAACTTCTCTCCTGACTCCTCTCATCCCCGACTCCTCTCCTCCCCCGACTTCTCTCTTGACTTCTCTCCTCCCCCAACTTCTCTCTTGACTCCTCTCCTCCCCGACTTCTCTCCTGACTCCTCTCCTCCCCAACTCCTCTCCTCCCCCAACTTCTCTCTTGACTCCTCTCCTCCCCCGACTCCTCTCCTCCCCCGACTCCACTCCTCCCCCGACTCCACTCCTCCCGACTCCCTCCCCGACTCCACTCCTCCCCGACTCCACTCCTCCCGACTCCACTCCTCCCCGACTCCACTGCTCCCCGACTCCACACCTCCCGACTCCACTCCGACTCCACTCCTCACCGGCTCATCCATTCTCCCGAGACTCATCCATTCTCCCGAGACTCATCCCTTCTCCCCCGACTCATCCCTTCTCCCCCGACTCATCCCTTCTCCCCCGACTCATCTCTTCTCCCCCGACTCATCTCTTCTCCCCCGACTCATCTCTTCTCCCCCGACTCATCTCTTCTCCCCCGACTCATCTCTTCTCCCCCGACTCATCTCCCCTCCCCCGACTCCACTCCTCCACCGACTCCACTCCTCCCCGACTCCACTCCTCCCCGACTCCACTCTTCCCGACTCCACTCCTCCCCGACTCCATTCCTCCCCGACTCCACTCCTCCCCGACTCCACTCCTCCCCGACTCCACTGCTCCCCGACTCCACACCTCCCCGACTCCACTCCGACTCCACTCCTCACCGGCTCATCTCTTCTCCCCCGGCTCATCTCCCCTTCCCCGACTCCACTCCTCCCCGACTCCACTCCTCCCCGACTCCACTCCTCCCCGACTCCACTCCTCCCCGACTCCACTCCTCCCCGACTCCTCCTCCCCGACTCCACACCTCCCGACTCCACTCCGACTCCACTCCTCACCGGCTCATCTCTTCTCCCCCGGCTCACTCCACTCCTCCCCGACTCCACTCCTCCCCGACTCCACTCCTCCCGACTCCACTCCTCCCGACTCCACTGCTCCCCGACTCCACACCTCCCGACTCCACTGCTCCCCTCACCGACTCATCTCTTCTCCCCCGGCTCACCTCTTCTCCCGAGACTCATCCATTCTCCCGAGACTCATCCTTCTCCCCCGACTCATCCCTTCTCCCCCGACTCATCTCTTCTCCCCTGACTCATCTCTTCTCCCCTGACTCATCTCTTCTCCCCTGACTCATCTCTTCTCCCCCGACTCATCTCTTCTCCCATGACTCATCTCTTCTCCCATGACTCATCTCTTCTCCCCTGACTCATCTCTTCTCCCCTGACTCATCTCTTCTCCCATGAATCATCTCTTCTCCCCGACTCATCTCTTCTCCCCCGACTCATCTCTTCTCCCCCGACTCATCTCTTCTCCCCTGACTCATCTCTTCTCCCCATGACTCATCTCTTCTCCCCTGACTCATCTCTTCTCCCATGACTCATCTCTTCTCCCATGACTCATCTCTTCTCCCCCGACTCATCTCTTCTCCCCGACTCATCTCTTCCCCGACTCATCTCTTCTCCCCGACTCATCTCTTCTCCCATGACTCATCTCTTCTCCCCCGACTCATCTCTTCTCCCCCGACTCATCTCTTCTCCCATGACTCATCTCTTCTCCCCCGACTCATCTCTTCTCCCCTGACTCATCTCTTCTCCCCCGACTCATCTCTTCTCCCCCGACTCATCTCTTCTCCATAACACTTATAAAAATAGTTTTGCCAAGCGTCATTGTGTTAACAAAATGTGTAAAATCCACCCCCTCCCCTCCTCTCTTCTTACCCTTGAAGATGGGACAGATGTGTTTCCAGATGGAGATGCAGCCGCTGCGGTGGAACTGCCCCAGTGCCAGCTCCATGTAGAACAGAGGCACGCCGCCGAATACCGCCATCAACATGTAGGGCAGCAGGAAGGCACCTGGGACATCAGGTAAAAGACAGAGGGGAGAAGGGGAGTGTGGGGAGAGAGAGGGATGGGGAGATCGACAGAGGGGGGTAGATAAAGGGGTAGGGGGAGAGCGAGAGAAAAAAAGAGGGGGTTGGAGTATATTGAGTAAAAATCCTTTCATTCATGAGTCAAACATATAAACTCCACATGTTTCATAGCTGCACTCTTTGTCGGATGTCTACACACCGACCTGTACCTGACCCTAAAGGCCAAGGGGAGTGAGGGGAGGAATTGGACATGTCAGAGAGAGAAAAAAGACATGCAGAACCCTGGAGACTACCAGGGAGATAGGCTCCAGTCCAGACAAGCCCTGTCTCTTTCTCTATTTGATTAGGAATGTATATCTGTGTGGTTGACATGAAAGCAAAGATAACTGTTGATTGAGTAGCTGGGGCTAAGAGACAGGTTATTAAGCAATGAAAGAGAGAGAGAGTCAGAGAGAGCGAGAGAGAGAGAGTCAGAGAGAGAGTCAGAGAGAGAGAGAGAGAGAGAGAGAGTCGGAGAGAGAGCCAGAGAGAGCCAGAGAGAGCGTCAGAGAGAGAGAGAGAGAGAAAGAAAGAGAGAGAAGAGAGAAAGACAGAGAGAGAGGAGAGAAAGACAGAGAGAGAGAGGGGGGGGAGAAAGAGAGAAATACAAAGAAAAACAATTAATAGTGTTGCTTCTATCAAGTGTCCCCCTGTCACCCATCTCTCTCTCTCTCTCTCTCTCTCTCTTTCCCTCGTAACAGAGAAACAGGATATTGCAAAGATTTTGTTATTGCAAATTCAATAAAATGGAATCGGAGGCTGTATTTGATGTGAGGGGGAGAGATGTAGAAAAGCAGGGGGGACAACAGAGTTCCCTTGTAAACATCTGGGGACATTAGAGGAACATTTATTTATGGTTGTCTTCATTACAGAAGACATCAGGTTTAACATATATTTACCCAGCGCTATTTCTTTCCAAGGTGTAAATGTTACTTTGATCCACGTTTTGGTTGGTTTGAATGGTCTGTATTTTCCAGACGTTCTGTCCGATTTATCCCTGTTTTATGGTTCTTTATCTAGCTGTTTGATTAAGTGTGGAAAGACGTTGGGTGAAAAACTATTTTTAATCTGCATTAATGTTTATTGTTACCAGTATACTGTAGATGGTTTAGTTGTATCTGTCCATTTCCTCAACCTCACCTTCCCCAGCTACAGATTCTTTCCTTTCCAGTGTTACATTTTCCCACAACCTGGGTCGTGTTCATTAGGCACCAATCGGAAGAAAACAGCCTGAAAGAAGGAGGGAGTACCTAGAATTGTCCAATAAGAAATGCTTATTTGAGCTTTTTGCAACAGCGTGCTCAAAGGAACAGGTCTCACCTCCGCCGTTTTGGTAGCAGATGTAGGGGAAGCGCCACACATTTCCCAGGTCCACGGCGTAGCCAATCACAGACAACAGAAAGTCCATCTTCTTGCTCCAGGTCTCCCGTGGCCGGTCCAGACTGGTCTGCTGGACCACTAGAGTCCTGGGGGCCCCTGTGGGTACACCTCCCGCTCCCTCCTTTGGGCTCTGCGCTGTGGACGTGGGGTAACCGTTGGACACCCCTCCTGACACCCCACCAGAGTTCACTTTGGGGTCCCCCTTCTCTGCCACCCCTCCGTCAGCCAGCATGAGTCTGCCGTTCTCCGGCGATGACTCCTCCCCTTTCTCTTTCTCTCCCCCTCCGTTCTCTCTGTCCATCACCATTGACTGCGTCATCTCCATGGCGATGGCCGGTGGTTAGGGGCGTGGTGTGGTTGTTAGCAGAGACGGTGGACTTTTTGGCACGGTGTGATGAGGTGCCCATCAGGGGATGAGGGGTAGCATAGAGAGAGAGAGAGAGAGAGAGAGAGAGAGAGAGAGAGAGAGAGAGAGAGAGAGAGAGAGAGAGAGAGAGAGAGAGAGAGAGAGAGAGAGAGCAGGTGTGACTGGGCCAGGTGGGACTCCTTGCCTCTGGCACCACCACCTTTTGTGCCAAACGCCAGCGCGGACACAACCGGTACCAGACTGCAACACAAACACAACATCACTGCTGTTATTTACCATAGTGAATGACCTGTGTATTTCTTTCCCCTCTAACGGTTTGTGGTCTTTATACTGTGGGCTTCTCTGGAATATCCTGAGTGATTAGTTCGCACGGCGAAAGACGGAGACAAATGGGTGGAGTCACTGAGACTGACTGGTAATACGTCACTATGGGGTTAAAAGTGTGAAACACTGGGGGAAATGTGAAACCTGAAAGTCCCTGCCAAATAAGGCCTGAGGGGATTCTGCTAGAACACGTTGGTTTATTTTCTTTCTTGACATTGTTGTAACTGCCCGAAGCTACAATCGCATCTGATTTCTTGGGTCTCTATACATTTGGAGATAAAATACGAAAGTTGAACCTCACCACATACATTAGACGAAAAAGGGGGGGGGGGATATACAGGCAGCAACAAGATTTGAAAGGAAGCGAAACAGAGTTAGAAGAAGTACATAGTTTGATAGATGAAGTCAACGTGCAGTCGGTGTGTTAAGGCAGGGTGGAACGAGTTGATAGGGGGAAATGCATCCAGAAACCAACCGACTTCCTCTGATTGTGATAATGAAAATTGTTACTTGATACCCTGGTAACACATATTTTCTACAAGAAAACATGTTACGTTCCACATATTCGTCTTGTACAGTACTTTGTCCTCGTTTTCCTTTTGACAGTATGAGTATAATCAAGATATCATGATTTACGAACTTCAAATGACTGGTTAAATCAAATTAAGAAATACTTATTTTTTAAATATTTTTTTTACAGAAAATAAAATATTTAACTACTTTTGAATTTTTAACCCCTTTTTAATTTGTATGTTGAACTACTTTTTAAATGTATTTGTATGTTGAACTACTTTTCAGTGTGGTCACAGTAGATATTTACCACAGTTATATGCAAAAGTACCCAACGGGAGAATTTCTCCAGTCTGTTCTATTGTGTTGCCCCTGTTTGTTTAAATACATGTATTGTCACTGTAACTACCCTTCATGGGTCATTATCATGTACCTTTCATTTAATCCATATACACATAGCTGTTAGACAGACTATAAGTTTAGCAGTCGACTGAAAACGTAGTGTACTAGTGTCCAATAATAGTGCTGTAGTGTACAGACTCACAATAAAGTCATTGAATAAAGTCGTGCACTTCATATAATGGAACATTAGGAGAGCTCCGTGTAATGAGGGTTAACTGTCACTGAAACCACACGCTATCCTTTTATTTACGAGCCTTCCTCTTCCTACAATGTATTTATTCACATTCTTAGGGAGCTATTTTCTACATCTCTCCTGAGAGGCTCGAAATCCTACCGAGTTGTCTATGTTTGAATTTCACACTGAAAGAAAACATATATATATATATAATTGTGCGTCGTAAAAATTGCAGACGGATCACCTTTGACAGCGGCCATGAACATCAATCTAAAAAGAACATGTATTAAACATGCACTGCAATACATTGACTCACATTTTTCATTTGGCCATTTGTTTTTATTGACAAACGTTGACCACATACCCCGCTTCAGAAGTCCCATGATTTGAGTAAAGAAATGAGTTCAACTGAAAAAAAGGAAGAAGGAAAAAAATGTTTGTTTTTTTTTGGCGCAAATCGCCTCGTTTATACTCGTTTGCTTCAATTGGAATTTAATGGGAAAGGGAGAGTTCATTCAAATGGAATGCCCTTATCCCGATTAAAAGTAATTGTCCAGCAATTCTCCATGGAATTCCAGTCCATACCCCTCTCAGTCACGCAGAATGCTCCGATCCAAGCCGCATAGGGCACCTGGACTGACATCCAGGACCGTGGATGCAGTCTCTCGATGGATATACAGAAATGAAGATGAGACAAGAACAGCTGGAAGACAGAGTGCAAAGTGTGACACCCCAAATAGGCACTTCCTGGTAAAGTGCAGCTGAAATACTGGGGGTAACAATTAGTTCAAACTCATCAGGGAAATGAAACTCTAAAGTCCTGTATCTTTTCCTCTCTGGGTTACATCAGCTCGTCACTGAGTAACGTCAAAACGAAAGTCCAGCTGAGGAGGAAATCATTCAGCAACATATGTGGAATATCAATGCGATCAGATCCCACAATAATCCGACAAGTTTGGAAAAATAGGAGCAATTTGGAGCTATGAAGAAAATGCACTTTTGTCAAGGTTATCGTAGCGTAAGCTTGCAAGAGAGGCATTTCACTGTACTGTACACTTGACATTAAAAACATGACATGAAAACACTTTAATATAGAGGGGAGGCTTCCTATGTCCTACACTGACCACTTTACATTACATTAACAAAGACATTTCAGCTCTGAGCATTATTGTTCTGTTACAGAGACAAACAAATTATGTTTAGCAGAAATAATGAGCAGCCGACAGGGAATCAACTCAAGCCGTCTCTGGGGAAAAAATGGAAATAAATCACAATTGGGGGCTTCTCGAGGGAAGGTTCTTGTTTTCGTGTAAGACAACGAGGAACCAGAACACATAACACATGATCTCCATCCCTATCACCACCGTACCTAGTGTCTATGGTGCATGCTCTTTGGTCGACATTACTTCAAATCAGACACGCTTCAAATCAGACACGCTTCAAATCAGATAATTCCACTGCAAGTCCACATTACTAGTGAGAATTGCTTCAACTTGCACTCATCTAGGAGTGTTAAAGTACAAATAAAATAAACAAATACAGGATGTAAACAGAACACACTAGCAAATATGATGAGGTAGAAAGAGTGTGACACACGAGGTAAAACCCAATGGAACTTTTTCCATCTAGAACTTACATGATGCTCTACCGTTGCGTAAACACATCAAGACAGACTGTTTGCCCAGTAGAGCACTCAAACACTATACACACGTTGAAGTTTGGTCTGGCACAAACACATATATGCATAGAACCATTGAGAAGCACACGCACACACACACACACACACACACACACACACACACACACACACACACACACACACACACACACACACACACACACACACACACACACACACACACACACACACACACACACACACACACACACACACACACACACACACACACACACACACACACACACACACACACACACACACAGTCCAGAATGCAGCCCTACCGTGCAGTGGTTCCGTAGTTATGTGGGGGTCTGTGTCAGGGTGGTACTCACCACCGTCCCTCTGAAGAACACGTACAGACACTCCCCCTACACCCCGCTGGAGTTTCTTACACCCTCTTCCTCTACTCTCTCTGTGTCCCTCTACTCTCTCTGTCTCCCTCTACTCTCTCTGTCTCCCTCTACTCTCTCTGTGTCCCCCTACACCCCGCTGGAGTTTCTTACACCCTCTTCCTCTACTCTCTCTGTCTCCCTCTACTCTCTCTGTCTCCCTCTATTCTCTCTGTGTCCCTCTATTCTCTCTGTGTCCCTCTATTCTCTCTGTGTCCCTCTATTCTCTCTGTGTCTCCCTATACTCTCTCTGTCTCCCTATACTCTCTCTGTCTCCCTATACTCTCTCTGTCTCCCTCTACTCTCTCTGTGTCCCTCTACTCTCTCTGTGTCCCTCTACTCTCTCTGTGTCCCTCTACTCTCTCTGTGTCCCTCTACTCTCTCTGTGTCCCTCTACTCTCTCTGTGTCCCTCTACTCTCTCTGTGTCCCTCTACTCTCTCTGTGTCCCTCTACTCTCTCTGTCTCCCTCTTCCTCTACTCTCTCTGTCTCCCTCTACTCTCTCTGTGTCCCTCTACTCTCTCTGTGTCCCTCTTCCTCTACTCTCTCTGTGTCCCTCTTCCTCTACTCTCTCTGTGTCCCTCTACTCTCTCTGTGTCCCTCTTCCTCTATTCTCTCTGTGTTCCTCTACTCTCTCTGTGTCCCTCTACTCTCTCTGTCTCCCTCTACTCTCTCTGTGTCCCTCTACTCTCTCTGTGTCCCTCTTCCTCTACTCTCTCTGTGTCCCTCTACTCTGTGTCCCTCTTTCTCTATTCTCTCTGTGTCCCTCTATTCTCTCTGTGTCCCTCTATTCTCTCTGTCTCCCTCTATTCTCTCTGTGTCCCTCTACTCGCTCTGTCTCCCTCTACTCTCTCTGTGTCCCTCTATTCTCTCTGTCTCCCTCTATTCTCTCTGTGTCCCTCTATTCTCTCTGTGTCCCTCTACTCTCTCTGTGTCCCTCTACTCTCTCTGTGTCCCTCTACTCTCTCTGTGTCCCTCTACTCTCTCTGTGTCCCTCTACTCTCTCTGTGTCCCTCTACTCTCTCTGTGTCCCTCTACTCTCTCTGTGTCCCTCTACTCTCTCTGTGTCCCTCTACTCTCTCTGTGTCCCTCTACTCTCTCTGTGTCCCTCTACTCTCTCTGTGTCCCTCTACTCTCTCTGTGTCCCTCTTCCTCTATTCTCTCTGTGTCCCTCTATTCTCTCTGTGTCCCTCTACTCTCTCTGTGTCCCTCTACTCTCTCTGTGTCCCTCTACTCTCTCGGTGTCCCTCTACTCTCTCGTGTCCCTCTACTCTCTCTGTGTCCCTCTACTCTCTCTGTGTCCCTCTTCCTCTACTCTCTCTGTCTCCCTCTACTTTCTCTGTGTCCCTCTACTCTCTCTGTGTCCCTCTTCCTCTACTATCTCTGTGTCCCTCTACTCTCTCTGTGTCCCTCTTCCTCTACTCTCTCTGTCTCCCTCTACTCTCTCTGTGTCCCTCTACTCTCTCTGTGTCCCTCTTCCTCTATTCTCTCTGTGTCCCTCTACTCTCTCTGTGTCCCTCTACTCTCTCTGTGTCCCTCTTCCTCTACTCTCTCTGTCTCCCTCTACTCTCTCTGTGTCCCTCTTCCTCTACTCTCTCTGTGTCCCTCTACTCTCTCTGTGTCCCTCTTCCTCTACTCTCTCTGTCTCCCTCTTCCTCTACTCTCTCTGTGTCCCTCTTCCTCTACTCTCTCTGTGTCCCTCTACTCTCTCTGTGTCCCTCTTCCTCTACTCTCTCTGTCTCCCTCTACTCTCTCTGTGTCCCTCTTCCTCTACTCTCTCTGTCTCCCTCTACTGTCTCTGTGTCCCTCTTCCTCTACTCTCTCTGTCTCCCTCTACTCTCTCTGTGTCCCTCTACTCTCTCTGTGTCCCTCTTCCTCTACTCTCTCTGTGTCCCTCTACTCTCTCTGTGTCCCTCTTCCTCTACTCTCTCTGTCTCCCTCTACTCTCTCTGTGTCCCTCTTCCTCTACTCTCTCTGTGTCCCTCTTCCCCTACTCTCTCTGTGTCCCTCTTCCTCTACTCTCTCTGTGTCCCTCTTCCTCTACTCTCTCTGTCTCCCTCTACTCTCTCTGTGTCCCTCTTCCTCTACTCTCTGTCTCCCTCTACTCTCTCTGTGTCCCTCTCCCTCCACTCTCTCTGTGTCCCTCTTCCTCCACTCTCTCTGTGTCCCTCTTCCTCCACTCTCTCTGTGTCCCTCTTCCTCTACTCTCTCTGTCTCCCTCTTCCTCTACTCTCTCTGTGTCCCTCTTCCTCTACTCTCTCTGTCTCCCTCTACTCTCTCTGTGTCCCTCTTCCTCTACTCTCTCTGTGTCCCTCGTCCTCTACTCTCTCTGTGTCCCTCTTCCTCCACTCACTCTCTCTGTGTCCCTCTTCCTCCACTCTCTCTCTCTGTGTCCCTCTTCCTCTACTCTCTCTGTGTCCCTCTTCCTCTACTCTCTCTGTCTCCCTCTACTCTCTCTGTGTCCCTCTTCCTCTACTCTCTGTCTCCCTCTACTCTCTCTGTGTCCCTCTTCCTCCACTCTCTCTGTGTCCCTCTTCCTCCACTCTCTCTGTGTCCCTCTTCCTCCACTCTCTCTGTGTCCCTCTTCCTCTACTCTCTCTGTGTCCCTCTTCCTCTACTCTCTCTGTCTCCCTCTACTCTCTCTGTGTCCCTCTTCCTCTACTCTCTCTGTGTCCCTCTTCCTCTACTCTCTGTGTCCCTCCCTCTACTCTCTCTGTGTCCCTCTTCCTCTACTCTCTCTGTGTCCCTCTTCCTCCACTCTCTGTGTCCCTGTGTGTCCCTCTTCCTCCACTCTCTCTGTGTCCCTCTTCCTCTACTCTCTCTGTGTCCCTCTTCCTCTACTCTCTCTGTGTCCCTCTTCCTCCACACTCTCTCTGTGTCCCTCTTCTCTCTCTCTCTGTGTCCCTCTTCCTCCACTCTCTCTCTCTCTGTGTCCCTCTTCCTCCACTCTCTCTCTCTCTGTGTCCCTCTTCCTCCACTCTCTCTCTCTCTCTGTGTCCCTCTTCCTCCACTCTCTCTCTCTCTCTGTGTCCCTCTTCCTCCACTCTCTCTCTCTCTCTGTGTCCCTCTTCCTCCACTCTCTCTCTCTCTCTGTGTCCCTCTTCCTCCACTCTCTCTCTCTCTCTGTGTCCCTCTTCCTCCACTCTCTCTGTCTCCCTCTTCCTCTGTGTCCCTCTTCCTCCACTCTCTCTCTCTCTCTGTGTCTTCCTCTCCTCCACTCTCTGTCCTCTCTCTCTCTCTCTCTGTCTCTCTCTGTGTCTCTCTCTCTCTCTCTCTCTCTCTCTCTCTCTCTCTCTCTCTCTCTCTCTCTCTCTCTCTCTCTCTCTCTCTCTCTCTCTCTCTCTCTCTCTCTCTCTCTCTCTCTCTCTCTCTCTCTCTCTCTCTCTCTCTCTCTCTCTCTCTCTCTCTGCCTCTCTCTCTGCCTCCCTCTTTCTCCTTCCTATACACAATCATATTTTCTTACTGCTTACTTCCATTTTACATCTATGTGGGAATGATTTTATATATATATTTTTTATGACATCCTAGATAAAGTTCCAGACATCTGTTAGCTGCCTGTCATCGTCGGACTGCAATCTACGCTCCTAATCAACTGTGGAATATTGAAGACAATGTAGCAGTCAAAGCATCCCCTCGTCCCCATGGCTAGCTGTGACCAAAGCCCGGAGAATCCCCGCAGACATCATTCCCTGACAGACATCATTCCCTGACAGACATCATTCCCTGACAGACATCATTCCCTGACAGACATCATTCCCTGACAGACATCATTCCCTGACAGACATCATTCCCTGACAGACATCATTCCCAGACAGACATCATTCCCAGACAGACATCATTCCCAGACAGACATCATTCCCAGACAGACATCATTCCCTGACAGACATCATTCGACAGACTCATTCGCAGACAGACTCATTCGCAGACAGACTCATTCGCAGACAGACACATTCGCAGACAGACACATTCGCAGACAGATATCATTCGCAGACAGACATCATTCGCAGACAGACATCATTCGCAGACAGACATCATTCGCAGACAGACATCATTCGCAGACAGACATCATTCGCAGACAGACATCATTCGCAGACAGACATCATTCACAGACAGACACATTCACAGACAGACATCATTCACAGACAGCCTGACGAAAAAGCTCTAGCAGCTCCACAGAGTCTACAGACTGAAATGTTCAACGGTAATCATTTAGCTGTTTCTCGTCAACTGAATCGTTGTAATGGTTGACCCTGAACATTAAACGGTAGAGTCCAGAAACCAGAAACAGAAAGCCAGACTGAGCTGCTCGGGGATAAAACATCCTGAGAGTGCATGTCGACAAAACTAAGACTGACCCAGAACTGCAGTATGTGTTGGCTTGACCAGAGAATTGGTTTTCAAGACAACATAGGAAGACATCTAAGAGTGACATTATGAGTGGTTTGCGGCTGAAAAGCTTATCAAGATGTATTTGGCAGTGGTGAAGGGTTTCTCTGAAGGAGCTGTCATTCTCAACCGGACCGTATCCTCCTTCACCATTGACCTGTTGACCCCCTCCTCCCCCATTTGCGGTGGTTGTCTCACCTCACCTGGGGAAATTATTGCGTGGTTTCACAAACATCTCCAGGCCAAAAAGAGGAGTTGAGTTGTAGGCTCCGCATTTCCTCTCAAAATAACAAAATATTGCAAACAATAAGTGAATGATGCCATGATGTAATGAGGAGAGTTAGTTAGAAGTGCTGGATGAGCAGCGTTGCACGTTACACAGCAACGCAGAAGAGCAACAGATAAGCAGGTCAAATGCATCTTCAATCTCACTCAGCTCTCCGGACTAAAAATAACAAGCCAATCACCAAGCGGTAGGAAGTAGTCCGTGACAGGAACCCACTGAACTATAGATGGAAGGATAGTGTGCTGATCCCCTGGGAAAATCAACAACACCCAACACCCAACACACACACACACACACACCCCCCCCCACACACACACACCCACACACACCCAACACACACACACACCCACACACACCCACACAACACACACACACACACACACACAACACACACACACACACACACACACACACACACACACACCCAACACACACACACACACACCACACACACACACACAACACACCACAACACACCCAACACACCCACACACACCCACACACACCCAACACACCCAACACACCCACACCCACACACACACACACACACCCAACACACACAACACACACACACACACCCAACACACACAAGACAATTTAAACAAGCACTCACAAGAAGCATGTGAAGAACTACTTCGGCCACGGTGTTGTTGGCCATGTGATTTACCAGTGCCCACCTCGTGCCCCTCCCGACCAACGCAAACCAAGTTCACTCTAAAAGCCAGACCTTTAGGGAGCCATTAGGTAGCAGCAGTCTGAAAGGCCTCTGCTGCATCGGTCTGAAACACAATCAACTGACACGTCTCCACTCCCCAACCCTCAGAGTAATAGGCATGTTTCCCACTTCCTTGGTAAGGTGGGATACATCCAGATGAAGAAATGTTTGGAAAATGTCAAGTGTGTCATGCCAAGTAGGGTCAACTCCCTCTCCCTGCCGCTTTGTTGTAGATGCTCCCCACTATCTCCCGGTCTGAACTCGGCAGATCAGATACCGAACCTCACCCTACCGGCTAGGAGATAGCATTGCTACCTATCATTTCATATCTAAAAAGTCTACTTAACGGAATTGATCCATTATGATTCCATTCATGTATGGTTACTGGGGCCTCTTGACCTCCTGTTGACTTGAGGATACGCATCTTAACCTTTGAACTATTCAAAAGTGTGTGGCAGTTTCCTCTGACTAAATGTGGTTCCCACATACAAATCAGTGTAGCTTAGGGACACAGTAATAGCTGTAAAAATATATATATATATATATAAAAGCTCTACACAGAGCTTAGAGAGTAGGAAAGAAAAACAAGGATTTACGCTGGGAGGCTAGGACTCCTAACAGCATGGGGGAAGTCAGCACTCTCATTAACACCTGAAATGTCCGTGTGCCGCGTGGAAAATGTGTTGCGATCAAGGGGTAAATAGAAAGGCAGACCGAGAGAAAGAAGGAAAGCGAGACAGAGGTAGAGAGAGAGAAAGGTAGGGAGGGCGGTAGAGACAGACAGAGAGAAAGAAGGAAAGAGAGACAGAGGTAGAGAGAGAGGAAGGTAGGGAGGGCGGTAGAGACAGACAGAGAGAAAGAAGGAAAGAGAGACAGAGGTAGAGAGAGAGGAAGGTAGGGAGGGTGGTAGAGACAGACAGAGAGAAAGAAGGAAAGAGAGACAGAGGTAGAGAGAGAGAGGAAGGTAGGGAGGGGGCGGTAGAGACAGACAGAGAGAAAGAAGGAAAGAGAGAGAGAGGTAGAGAGAGAGGAAGGTAGGGAGGGCGGTAGAGACAGACAGAGAGAAAGAAGGAAAGAGAGACAGAGGTAGAGAGAGGAAGGTAGGGAGGGCGGTAGAGACAGACAGAGAGAAAGAAGGAAAGAGAGACAGAGGTAGAGAGAGAGGAAGGTAGGGAGGGCGGTAGAGACAGGCAGAGAGAAAGAAGGAAAGAGAGACAGAGGTAGAGAGAGAGGAAGGTAGGGAGGGTGGTAGAGACAGACAGAGAGAAAGAAGGAAAGAGAGACAGAGGTAGAGAGAGAGGAAGGTAGGGAGGGTGGTAGAGACAGACAGAGAGAAAGAAGGAAAGAGAGACAGAGGTAGAGAGAGAGGAAGGTAGGGAGGGCGGTAGAGACAGACAGAGAGAAAGAAGGAAGAGAGAGAGAGGTAGAGAGAGAGGAAGGTAGGGAGGGGTAGGTAGAGACAGACAGAGAGAAAGAAGGAAAGAGAGACAGAGGTAGAGAGAGAGGAAGGTAGGGAGACAGAGGTAGAGACAGACAGAGAGAAAGAAGGAAACAGAGAGACAGAGGTAGAGAGAGAGAGAAGGTAGGGAGGGCGGTAGAGACAGACAGAGAGAAAGAAGGAAAGAGAGACAGAGGTAGAGAGAGAGGAAGGTAGGGAGGGCGGTAGAGACAGACAGAGAGAAAGAAGGAAAGAGAGACAGAGGTAGAGAGAGAGGAAGGTAGGGAGGGCGGTAGAGACAGACAGAGAGAAAGAAGGAAAGAGAGACAGAGGTAGAGAGAGAGGAAGGTAGGGAGGGCGGTAGAGACAGACAGAGAGAAAGAAGGAAAGAGAGACAGAGGTAGAGAGAGAGGAAGGTAGGGAGGGCGGTAGAGACAGACAGAGAGAAAGAAGGAAAGAGAGACAGAGGTAGAGAGAGAGGAAGGTAGGGAGGGCAGGAGAGAAAGAAGGAAAGAGAGACAGAGGTAGAGACAGACAGAGAGAAAAGAAGGAAAGAGAGACAGAGGTAGAGAGAGAGGAAGGTAGGGAGGGTGGTAGAGACAGACAGAGAGAAAGAAGGAAAGAGAGACAGAGGTAGAGAGAGAGGAAGGTAGGGAGGGCGGTAGAGACAGACAGAGAGAAAGAAGGAAAGAGAGACAGAGGTAGAGAGAGAGGAAGGTAGGGAGGGCGGTAGAGACAGACAGAGAGAAAGAAGGAAAGAGAGACAGAGGTAGAGAGAGAGGAAGGTAGGGAGGGCGGTAGAGACAGACAGAGAGAAAGAAGGAAAGAGAGACAGAGGTAGAGAGAGAGGAAGGTAGGGAGGGCGGTAGAGACAGACAGAGAGAAAGAAGGAAAGAGAGACAGAGGTAGAGAGAGAGGAAGGTAGGGAGGGCGGTAGAGACAGACAGAGAGAAAGAAGGAAAGAGAGACAGAGGTAGAGAGAGAGGAAGGTAGGGAGGGCGGTAGAGACAGACAGAGAGAAAGAAGGAAAGAGAGAGAGGTAGGGAGAGAGAGACAGAGAGAAAGAAGGAAAGAGAGACAGAGGTAGAGAGAGAGAGAAGGTAGGGAGGGCGGTAGAGACAGACAGAGAGAAAGAAGGAAAGAGAGACAGAGGTAGAGAGAGAGGAAGGTAGGGAGGGCGGTAGAGACAGACAGAGAGAAAGAAGGAAAGAGAGACAGAGGTAGAGAGAGAGGAAGGTAGGGAGGAGACAGACAGAGAGAAAGAAGGAAAGAGAGACAGAGGTAGAGAGTAGAGACAGACAGAGAGAAAGAAGGAAAGAGAGAGAGGTAGAGAGAGAGGAAGGTAGGGAGGGCGGTGGAGACAGACAGAGAGAAAGAAGGAAAGAGAGACAGAGGTAGAGAGAGAGGAAGGTAGGGAGGGCGGTAGAGACAGACAGAGAGAAAGAAGGAAAGAGAGAGAGGTAGAGAGAGAAGGTAGGGAGGGCGGTAGAGACAGACAGAGAGAAAGAAGGAAAGAGAGACAGAGGTAGAGAGAGAGGAAGGTAGGGAGGGCGGTAGAGACAGACAGAGAGAGAAAGAAGGAAAGAGAGACAGAGGTAGAGAGAGAGGAAGGTAGGGAGGGCGGTAGAGACAGACAGAGAGAAAGAAGGAAAGAGAGACAGAGGTAGAGAGAGGAAGGTAGGGAGGGCGGTAGAGACAGACAGAGAGAAAGAAGGAAAGAGAGACAGAGGTAGAGAGAGAGGAAGGTAGGGAGGGCGGTAGAGACAGACAGAGAGAAAGAAGGAAAGAGAGACAGAGGTAGAGAGAGAGGAAGGTAGGGAGGGCGGTAGAGACAGACAGAGAGAAAGAAGGAAAGAGAGAGAGGTAGAGAGAGAGGAAGGTAGGGAGGGCGGTAGAGACAGACAGAGAGAAAGAAGGAAAGAGAGACAGAGGTAGAGAGAGAGGAAGGTAGGGAGGGCGGTAGAGACAGACAGAGAGAAAGAAGGAAAGAGAGACAGAGGTAGAGAGAGAGGAAGGTAGGGAGGGCGGTAGAGACAGACAGAGAGAAAGAAGGAAAGAGAGAGAGGTAGAGAGAGAGAGAAAGAAGGAAAGAGAGACAGAGGTAGAGAGAGAGGAAGGTAGGGAGGGCGGTAGAGACAGACAGAGAGAAAGAAGGAAAGAGAGACAGAGGTAGAGAGAGAGGAAGGTAGGGAGGGCGACAGACAGAGACAGACAGAGAGAAAGGGCGGTAGAAGGAAAAGAGAGACAGACAGAGAGAGAGAGAGGAAGGTAGGGAGGACAGACAGGTAGAGACAGACAGAGAGAAAGAAGGAAAGAGAGACAGAGGTAGAGAGAGAGGAAGGTAGGGAGGGCGGTAGAGACAGACAGAGAGAAAGAAGGAAAGAGAGACAGAGGTAGAGAGAGAGGAAGGTAGGGAGGGCGGTAGAGACAGACAGAGAGAAAGAAGGAAAGAGAGACAGAGGTAGAGAGAGAGGAAGGTAGGGAGGGCGGTAGAGACAGACAGAGAGAGGAAGGTAGGGAGGGCGGTAGAGACAGACAGAGAGAGGAAGGTAGGGAGGGCGGTAGAGACAGACAGAGAGAAAGAAGGAAAGAGAGACAGAGGTAGAGAAAGAGGAAGGTAGGGAGGGCGGTAGAGACAGACAGAGAGAAAGAAGGAAAGAGAGACAGAGGTAGAGAGAGAGGAAGGTAGGGAGGGCGGTAGAGACAGACAGAGAGAAAGAAGGAAAGAGAGACAGAGGTAGAGAGAGAGGAAGGTAGGGAGGGCGGTAGAGACAGACAGAGAGAAAGAAGGAAAGAGAGACAGAGGTAGAGAGAGAGGAAGGTAGGGAGGGCGGTAGAGACAGACAGAGAGAAAGAAGGAAAGAGAGACAGAGGTAGAGAGAGAGGAAGGTAGGGAGGGCGGTAGAGACAGACAGAGAGAAAGAAGGAAAGAGAGACAGAGGTAGAGAGAGAGGAAGGTAGGGAGGGCGGTAGAGACAGACAGAGAGAAAGAAGGAAAGAGAGAGAGGAGAAGAAGGAAGAGAGAGAGAGGTAGAGAGGTAGGGAGGGTGGTAGAGACAGACAGAGAGAAAGAAGGAAAGAGAGAGAGGTAGAGAGAGAGAGAGAGGAAGGTAGGGAGAAGGACAGAGAGAAAGAAGGAAAGAGAGACAGAGGTAGAGAGAGAGGAAGGTAGGGAGGGCGGTAGAGACAGACAGAGAGAAAGAAGGAAAGAGAGACAGAGGTAGAGAGAGAGAAAGAAGGAAGGGAGGGACAGAGGTAGAGAGAGAGAGAAAGAAGGAAAGAGAGACAGAGGTAGAGAGAGAGGAAGGTAGGGAGGGCGGTAGAGACAGACAGAGAGAAAGAAGGAAAGAGAGACAGAGGTAGAGAGAGAGGAAGGTAGGGAGGGCGGTAGAGACAGACAGAGAGAAAGAAGGAAAGAGAGACAGAGGTAGAGAAGAGGAAGGTAGGGAGGGCGGTAGAGACAGGCAGAGAGAGGGAGATAGATAGAGAGAGTAAGATTAGCCAGAAAACACAAGAGGACCAGGGCAGTGGATACCGTAGGCAGGGAGGGAGCCATGGGATCATTTCATCTCTTCAATTACAATCACTGGCAGCTCCCCTCTATCAGCAAGTTAGGATCCTAATCTCCCCTTCATCTCACTCTCTCCCTGCCCTCCTCCCCCTCTCACTCTCTCCCTGCCCTCCTCCCCCTCTCACTCTCTCCCTGCCCTCCTCCCCCTCTCACTCTCTCCCTGCCCTCCTCCCCCTCTCACTCTCTCCCTGCCCTCCTCCCCTCTCACTCTCTCCCTGCCCTCCTCCCCCTCTCACTCTCTCCCTGCCCTCCTCCCCCTCTCACTCTCTCCCTGCCCTCCCCATTTACATTTAGCAGAAGTTCTTATCCAGAATGACTTGGTCAGTGTATTCAACAAAGCTGGGTTGAAACGACCACATTTAGTTTCTCTCCCTGTCACTGCCCTCCCCAGAGAACGGAAATGTGTCTTTTTGCTTACAACCCAACCCAACCCCCTGAGACACTCTCCCTCGCCACAATCGCTCTCTCCACCCTCTCCCACTTCCCTCGCACCCTCCTCTTCTCAGCACCACAGTCAGCCCTACCAGTCTCTCCTCTCCCTCTAGGCCCTCAGTCTGTCTAGACAGAGCACTTCTCATCGACACAACAGACTGGGATTGTCCCGGCTGACGCCGGCTCAGGGAGAGGAGAGCTCCCTCTGGTACAGCTCAGAGGAACTGCACTCACTCAGTCTCACCATGACAACAACAACAGGGCTGGGATTAAGGGTTCTGTTCAATTTGGGACAAACATATAGAACGTATTGCGGTCATTATAGCAAGTCATACACCACAATGGTATATGATTCGCAAGAGGATGAATAATAGAATAACTAACAGCAATAATCCCCAGCAGGTGTGAAGGGCTCAAACAAGCACTACCTGGACCCTATCAAACAGGCCTACAGTAATCTCCATTGATTGTCCCTGGTGAGTTTCCTAACACTAAACAGCAAGACCATCCAAGTTTGAGAACCGATGATTTATAGATATGGAACCATTACTTTATGGCTGTATGAGAGGCTGGGAAAAACACATCATGTTGTTGTGTATTCATACAGTATGTAAACTTAACAAACTTAACACGTACAAATATTTGTCTGAACCATAACAAGATTCAACAACTGAGACATAAACTGAACCAGTTTCACAGACATGTGACTAACAGAAATGGAATAATGTGTCCCTGAACAAAGGGGGGGGGGGGATCAAAAGTAACAGTCAGTATCTGGTGTGGCCACCAGCTGCATTAAGTACTGCAGTGCATCTCCTCCTCATGGACTGCACCAGATTTGCCAGCTCTTGCAGTGAGATGTTACCCCACTCTTCCACCAAGGCACCTGCAAGTTCCCAGACATTTCTGGGGGGAATGGCTCTATCCCTCACCCTCCGAACCAACAGGTCCCAGACATGCTCAATGGGATTGAGATCCGGGCTCTTCGCTGGCCATGGCAGAACACTGACATTCCTGTCTTGCAGGAAATCTCGCACAGAATGAGCAGTAGGGCTGGTGGCATTGTCATGCTGGAAAGTCATGTCAGGATGAGCCTGCAGTAAGGGTACCACATGAGGGAGGAGGATGTCTTCCCTGTAACGCACAGCGTTGAGATTGCCTGCAATGACAACAAGCTCAGTCCGATAAGGCTGTGACACACCACCCCAGACCATGATGGACCCTCCACCTCCACTTCCACCTCCAGAGTACAGGCCTCTGTGCAACCCTCATTCCTTCAACGATAAATGCGAATCTGACCATCACCCCTGGTGAGACAAAACCGTGACTCGTCAGTAGAGCACTTTTTGCCAGTCCTGTCTGGTCCAGTGGCGGTGGATTTGTGCCCATAGGCAACGTTGTTGCCAGTGATGTCTGGTGAGAACCTGCCTTACAACAGGCCTACAAGCCCTCAGTCCAGCCTTTCTCAGCCTATTGCGGACAGTCTGAGCACTGATGGAGGGATTGTGTGTTCCTGGTGTAACTCAGGCAGTTGTTGTTGCCTTCCTGTACCTGTCCCGCAGGTGTGATGTTCGGATGTACCGATCCTGTGTATGTGTTGTTACACGTGGTCTGCCACTGTGAGGACCATCAGCTGCCTGTCCTGTCTCCCTGTAGCACTGTCTTAGGCGTCTCACAGTATGGACATTGCAATGTATTGCCCTGGCCATATCTACAGTACTCATGCCTCCTTGCAGCATGCAAAAGGCATGTTCACGCAGATGAGCAGGGACCCTGAGTATCTTTCTTTTGGTATTTTTCAGAGTCAGTAGAAAGGCCTCTTTAGTGTCCTACGTTTTCATAACTGTGACCTTAATTGCCTATCGTCTGTAAGCTGTTAGTGTCTTAACAACCGTTCAACAGGTGCATGTTCATTAATTGTTTATGGTTCATTGAACAAGCATGGGAAACAGTGTTTAAACCCTTTTCACTGAAGATCTGTGAAGTTATTTGAATTTGTTGAATTATCGCTGAAAAGACAGGGTCCTTTTGTTGAGTGTATTATATCCTAGTTAAAATTTTCACTCAGAGTTTCATTCTATTCCTTGTACACAAACCCATATGAATGTGTGTTCATCTTAAGACTGCTGAAAGTCTGTGGAATTGGAGAAAAAGCAATCCTACAATAGGTCAGTTGCAAGGTGAGGATAGTTAGAGTGGTGGGTGAGAGGGAGAAAGAGAGATGTGTCTTACCTGGGGTGAAGTGGGATGCTGCTGGGACCAGCGACCAGCTCTGCTGTCCATAGGCATCCAGCTCACTCCAAGTCCCGACTCAGCATCCAGGAGGCGGCAGGGCACAGATACACACTGGACAGAGCTGGTTTTACCCAAGGCCACATTCTACTTTGCCTTGATTAGACACACACACAGATTTTGCCAGTGCAGGGATCTCTTGCTCCTCTTGCTCCTAAATCCAAGACGCATATTTCTGAAGGGGGAAAGAGTGGCAGTGGAGCTATCCCTGACTCCTCTTACAACCACCTGCATAAGACTGTGTCATACACTGTGTGTCTGTGCAATGAAGCCCCTTGTGTCAGGGTGAAGTCTCCAGGTTAGAGACTTCAAGTCCAGTCACTAGAGGACCACAGAGAGAGAGAGAGAGTCAGACACAGAACACAACACCAGTGTGGTGGTGGTGCTGCTGCTGCTGCTGCTGCTGCTGCTGCTGCAAGTGAGAGTCACTCCAATCTATTTCCCGAGCTGCAGCAGGTTAATCCCCGTCTCTCACACACGCGAGACGAGGCTGAGAAATAAGTCAAGAGGAGCAATCCGTCCTCTACAAAGGGTTTTTAAGTTGCTGTAAAACAAAGGCATTAGGACTTTGAACCCAGATAAATCCTTGGTAGTGATGTAAAGTCCTGGTAGTGGTGATGTCAGGACAGCTATCAGTCCATAAGAGGCAGGGAAAGTAGCAGAACTGAAGGGTATTGTATTATAATATATGGTATTATAGTATTCGTCTTGAATAAGAAGGCTACGTATTTAAGTGTTGAATGAGATTCACCATCCAGACTCCCATCACGATCAGGTCAGTCATTGACAAAGCCCTGAAAAAAAAGGGGGAATTTCTTGGAATCGCTCTCTGGGAACGTAGAGGGGCTAAACTACATATTTGCTGCTCAGTGCTGCCAAGGACAAGGTACAGCACCTAAAAAACCCTTAACAGCCTCTCTATTACATCGCAATCCTGGGCCCAGCTGGCCCCAAAGCCCCTCACATGGAAACTAACTCTGCCTGTGTGTGTCCATGCGCGCGCGTGTGTGTGTGTGTGTGTGTGTGTGTGTGTGTGTGTGTGTGTGTGTGTGTGTGTGTGTGTGTGTGTGTGTGTGTGCGTGCGTGTGTAACGCTCAACTCTTAAAGCCACGGGTTCTAGTGCCCTATGCAAAAAAAAAACATTCCATCACCTTCAAACTCAACGGTGCTAAACATACCAAACAAACTCAGCGGAGAGATTAACATCAACCTCCCCGAGGAATAATGGAACAAGATCTGACAGCTTTACTGTGGTGCTCCTCTATTGTGTTTAGTCATTCAAGCCTCTGAGTAGGTGGGCTGATCTAGGATCAGGTCCCCCGTCTACTGTATACAGTGGCAAGAAAAAGTATGTGAACCCTTTGGAAATATCTGGATTTTTGCATAAATTGGTCATCAAATTTGATCTGATTTTCATCTAGATCATCTGTTCACCTACTGCGTCTCACAAAGACACAGCAGTTGGAACCAAAAATCTCAAATGTGGACTCATCAGACCAAAGGACATATTTCCACTGATCTAATGTCCACTGCTCGTGTTTCTTGGCCAAGGCAAGTTTCTTATTGGTGTCCTTTAGTAGTGGTTTCTTTGCAGCAATTCGACCCTGGAGGCTTGATTCACTCAGTCTCCTCTGAACAGTTGATGTTGAGATATGTCTGTTACTTGAACTCTGTGGGGCATTTATTTTGGCTGCAATTTCTGTGGCCGGTAACTCTAATGAACTAATCCTCTGCAGCAGAGGTAACTCTGGGTCTTCCTTTCCTGTGGCGGTCCTCATGAGAGCCAGTTTCATCATAGCGCTTTTTGGTTTTTGCGACTGCACCTGAAGATACTTTCAAATTTCTTGAAATGTTCCAGATTGACTAACTCCTCCTACTATTTGTTTTGATAGACACATTGCATTTAACAACTGTATCTCGATCCTGGGGGATTTGGTTTCTTTGGAGAAGTTTTTTATTTTACCAGGCATGTCAGTTAACCCCTCTGAGCACGGAACCCGCTAGCAAGCTGAAATTCCGCAACATACGGTGATCGCTACATACTAAATATATTAGTATTAAACATTCATAAAAATACAAGTGTCTCACATATATCGAAAGCCTAGAATCTTGCTAATCCAACTGCGTTGTCAGATTTAAAAAAGGATTTACTGCGAAAGAATAAGATGCGATTATCTGAGCATAGAGCCACATAAAAAAACAACAATTTCAACCAATACACGCGTAACAAAAATCACAAACTGCATTAAAATAAATCGTTTACCTTTGACGATCTTCGTCTGTTTGCAATTCCAATGGTCATTGTTACACAATGAATGATCTATTGTTTGATAAAAATCTGTTTTTGTAGCCTAACACGAAACATTTTGTGAACCGCTTGTGTCCTGAATTCCGTGAAACCTTGGATGTAATAACTGGTTGACCCTCCTTTCGCAGCAATAACCTCAACCAGCCGTGCTGCTGCTCCAGTTTGAACTGTTCTGCCTGCGGCTATGGAATCCTGACCTGTTCACCGGACGTGCTACCTGTCCCAGACCTATTATTTGACCATGCTGGTCATTTATGAACATTTGAACACCTTGGCCATGTTCTGTTATGATCTCCACCCATCACAGCCAGAAGAGGACTGACCACCCCTCATAGCCTGGTTCCTCTCTAGGTTTCTTCCTAGGTTTTGGCCTTTCTAGGGAGTTGTTCCTAACCAACGTAATTCAACACCTCCAGTGCTTGCTGTTTGGGGTTTTAGGTTGGGTTTCTGTACAGCACTTTGAGATATCAGCTGATGTACGAAGGGCTATATAAATACATTTGATTTGGATTTGAACCAAACGTTTTCTGTAGCTGCGGATCAGACCTGCACAACGGTCAGGAGGAACTTTGGACCATTCCACTTTACAAAACTGTTTCAGTTCAGCAATATTCTTGGGAAGTCTGGTGTGAACCGCTCTCTTGAGGTCATGCTACAGCATTTCAATCGGGTTGAGGTCAGGACTCTGAGTGGGCCACTCCACAAGGCGTTTTTTGTTCTGCTGAAGCCATTCTGTTGTTGATTTACTTCTGTGTTTTAGGTTGTTGTCCTGTTGCATCACCCAACTTCTGTTGAGCTTCAATTGGCTGACAGATAGCCTTACATTCTCCAGCAAAATGTCTTGATAAACTTGGGAATTAATTTTTCCGTTGATGATAGCAAGCTGTCCAGGCCCTGAGGCAGCAAAGCAGCTCCAAACATTGATGCTTCCTCCATCATACTTTACAGTTTGGATGAGGTTTTGATGTTGAAGTGCTGTGCCTTTTTTTCTCCACACATAGTGTTGTGCTCCTTCCAAGCATCTCAACTGTAGTTTCATCTGTCCACAGAATATTTTGCCAGTAGCAGCTTGGAACATCCAGATGCACTTTTGCAAACTTCAGACGTGTGGCAATGTTTCTTATGGACAACAGCACCATTCTTGTTTAGTGTTTACGTATTGTAGACTCGTCAACAGAGATGTTAGCATGTTCCAGAGATTTCTGTATGTCTTAGCTGATGCTTTAGGATTCTTCTTACCCTCATTGAGCATTCTGTGCTGTGTTCTTGCAGTCAGCTTTGCAGGACGGCCACTCCTAGGGAGAGTAGCAACAGTGCTGAACTTTCGCCATTTAAATACAATTTGTCTTACCGTGGACTGATGAACATCAAGGCTTTTAGAGATACTTGGTAACCCTTTCCAGCTTTATGCAAGTCAACAATTCTTAATCTTAGGTCTTCTGAGATCTCTTTTATTCGAGTAATCAGGCAATGCTTCTTGTGAATAGCAAATTCAGAATGTGTGAGTGTTTTACATAGGTTATGTTGGTTAGAGCTGCCTTGCCCTATCTTGTCTCATTGATTGGACTCCAGGTTAGCAGACTCCTGACTCCAATTAGCTTTCGGATAAGTCATTAGTCTTGGGGTTCTTTTCCCAACCTACAGTGTTAATGGTTCAATTGTGTATTCAATATAGACAAGAAAAATACATTAATTTGTGTGTTATTAGTTTCAGCAGACTGTGTTTGTCTGTTATTGTGACTTAGATGAAGATCAGATCAATTTTTAGGACCAATTTATGCAGAAATCCAGGTAATTCCATACTTTTTCTTGCCAGCACTCCTACTCTGAGAGGCTTCATGAATACAGGCCCTGGGCCGGTACTCACAAAGTGTCTCAGAATAGGAGTGCTGATCTAGGATCAGGTCCACAGTCACTATGATCTGAAAGGCAAAACTGATCTGAGATCAGCACTCCCCCTCTGAGACGATCCATTGACATGATCCTAAGGTGAGAGGGCTGTCAATATAGACCTGTATGGTTCTCGCCTCCATGTGGTCCACTTATGCAGTGCTCCCTGCAGACAGGAGAAACCTGCACTGGAACATTCATAGCTATGACAAAGCATCAAGATGGATGCTGCCAAACTAACAAAGCATAGAAAATGAGTCGTCCAAAGGGGATTATCAATAACAAGTTTTATGTGCCAAAAGAGGAGACCTGGTGAAAAGTGAGACTTCAGGGGAGTTGGAATTCAGGGGTCGGGGTTCTTGGAAACCCAATTACAGGCCGTTCCCACGTGTCGTTTCAGATCTCTGGAACTTGGAATGATTTTATAGTGGGGTTGGAGTGGAGGGCTGTGCTAGGCTTCACACGGCCTGTGTTCCAGGGGACTGAGCTGACCCTTCCAGAAACCTTACCTTCGAGCTCCAGCCAGCCCGTCTGTCATCCCTCATTCCAGGCAGAGCGCACAGTAAAGCAGGGTAGACGGCGAGTTCATAGGGGGAGCTTGTGTGTAATCACCGATGTCTTTATCCACATCAACTGAGTGTGTGTGAGTTGAGATTCCCCTACTGCTTACTCACCAAAACATACTAGTCTGATCACCACCACTGAACTGTGACTGAACCTGTCATAGATGTGCTATTATGCTGCCCTGGACGCTGATGTGCTGAACCGGCACGTCCCTTTCTCAGAGAGGGGCTGTCAGTGAACGATAACTCTCCGGATTGGTGACTGGTACGCTTCTTCCTGATACCCCTGCCTAACTCACACACTTCACTCTGGCCCCTCTAGGTTGACCTCTGACCTAGGGAAGCTAGCAGAGAGGAAGGGACGGCATTACGCTGGGCCTCAATAATACAGCTAGGACTGATGGTGTGGATGTGTGTGCGTCTGTCTCCTGGTGAAAGACTGGGATGGACAACTTACGTAGGATGTGACCCTCAACCAGCCCTAACAAAGAGATGGTACATACAGACCTTAACAACCTTTAAACAACCCCAGAGCTTTCTACATCCCGCAGAACATTTAAGAAGCCAGAGGGGACAAAAAAAACTACTGAATTGCAATAAACTCCACTGGTGCCTGGTGGCGGAGAGAAGTACAAGAGGACATGGACGAAACAAAATGGCCGAAAGAAGACGTGTTTTTCCAGTAAAAAAAACAAACTTTTATTATTTGTCTAGAGAACAGGCTGTGGTGGGTGGAAGTCAATGGAGGAGTAAAACCAGAGAGATGGGGCGGAGTCAAACAGACCAGGGTTGAGACCAGGCGGGTGAGATGGGGTGGCACCCTCTGTTTCCATAGTTACAAGGCCAAGGCTCCCATTGGGTCCCAAGCAGGAAGGACGATGGGCTCCTTCTGCATTACTTCCAGCACCTCGGGGGCCAGGTACTTCTTGTCCACGACCACTTCGTACACGTATTCAGAGAACCACTCGTCGGTCATGATTAGGTAACCTGCACACACAGATACATTGGGTTAAAGTATAAAGTTAAAGACCTGATGAAGGTGTATTGATAATGTTGGGATAAGATCCATTCAATCAGTGGAGCGTCAAGATCACCTATGAGCTGCTGGAGTTTATTTTAATAATCATTAGTCTTGATTAACACCCGTCTCTAAGACCAGGCAGTCTGAAATCCATTAGCTAACAGCTTACACCAGTGACTCAGTCTGTACTTCAGTGGACTGCCCAATACTGAAAGCAATGAGTGCGAGTGTTCTGAAGTGTGAGTTCTGATAAGAGGGGCGTCCGTCAGCACCCCTGAACTCCGGCCTATTGTTCCACAGGGAGAGGAGGAGGGAAGGATGGACCCCCACCCTGGACCACCCCACCCTGTCTGTCTGTTCCACACAACACCTGGGTTCAAATATGATTTGAAATCTTTCAAATGCATGGCTAGGACTGGTTTGCTTTAGCCTGCATGGAGTGCTAAGGTGGGCTGGGTTTGCACTTTTGGGACATTTATATTGGTTCCATTGCACCAGGTAAGCTAAGCTAAAAGTATTTGAAATGATGTCGAATAGTATTTGAACCCAAGTCTGTCCCACACTTCAGTTGTCAACTCGCACACCCCAGCCCGATAAATCTCCAGATTGCAAGGGAGGGACTGTCCCACACACATCCTTTTATTAATTAACACAGCATTAGGCCACTTTATCCTGCTCCCCCTCAAAACAACTGACTAAAGAATGTCTCGAATGCCACTTCCTCCTGCTCTAATACATTTTCATAACAAGCCCAGAAACACAACCTTCAGTATACATGATCCTAATCACAAACCTTGGACACACACAGGCCATGGCCTCTCTCGCGCAGAAAGGGTGACAGAGAGTATATCAAATCATAAAGAACAGCATATAAAACACTTGATATGAAGAGATTAGACCAGCGAGAGCAGGATTTTTAATGACAAAAGGCATTCCTCATACATTGTTCTAATTTATCTACAAGGGCAAAAGGCCTGTCTGAACAAACGAACAACCCAGAGTACAGACAGGAACAGATCCAATCTGTCCACATGGCAATAGGAGAAGACTTGGGATTTGAGCAGGCACGGGCGGGTTCATTTTGGCACGCAGCAGAAAACTTTTTTTTCTCTTTCTT
Organism: Oncorhynchus gorbuscha; assembly: GCF_021184085.1. NCBI lineage: Eukaryota > Metazoa > Chordata > Actinopteri > Salmoniformes > Salmonidae > Oncorhynchus > Oncorhynchus gorbuscha. The sequence goes on from NC_060185.1 coordinate 44,883,219, forward strand.
TTTTAAAAAACAAACTTTTCTTATTGGACAAGTCCAGGCAGTCCCTCCCTGTTTCAGACCGTTTTCTTCCGTTTGGTGCCTAATGAACATAGTCCTGTGGTCATGCAGGACTGTAACGGTCAGAGCTGGGCACTAGACCAGGTTGTGACTGTTGTTTGACTTTCCTCTCATCTCTGGACCCAGGCAGAGTATTCAGAGCGCATCACTCCCCCGCTGAAAAGTTGAGTTGTCGATGACCTCACGAGGACCACGTAAAAACGTGCCTGAGCTCAAAACAACACCCCCGATTCTGTGTGTTCAATCTGCGTCTTCTTCCTTTCCAGGAAAGACGTGTGTGTGTGTGTCGGGTGGTGGCTTCGTATAGCGTCATTATTTGTCTTACTGGGGACTGCAGATGTGTCCTACACCGCCTTACAGGGAGAGCTGTGGATGGAGTTTAATTCAGATGAGCTGTCCTGCCTAAGATAGAACAGCACAGCTGAAATGTCGTCAACAACACAGGCCGTTTCCATCATCTCCTTAGTTCGCGAGAATGAGACAATTATTTTCCAAAACCTATCTGCGATGACGTCACCATCCCACATGTAATAGCAGATTGTAATAGCAGATAGAAAGAGTATGTTAACAAGGGGATCGCAATAGCCAGGACAAATGTTGTTTCTCACTATACCAAAAGATTGGCCCACATTTCCCATATTTGTATAATACCGTGTAAAAATACAAATAGTGCACTCGAAGGCCATCATAATCTATCTTGAGAAAAGCCCTGGTGTTTGAAGGGGTTGGGCAGTTTGTACCAGGCACCACGGTGTTAACCTAATTAGGCAGGATCCTCTTGAGGGAAACAAAATATTACAGGCAAATGGAGGGATGTTAACCCTCGAAACCTTACAAACACACATTTTCTCCGTCCGTCGTGGCGTTGACAAGCCCCCCCAGTCTCCAGCTGTCAAACAAACAGTGCTCTCCACCGCCGCCCTCCATATCGTTTGTTTTCAATAACTTTATTAATACATCCGAGGGAAACGAGAGCGGATATGAAGGCTTTCGCCCATCTGGATGTTTATGGAAAGGGATATGCGTGAAATACACTTGATTTGAAGAGGCTTTGGTGGTAGGACTTTTTTACAGTCTCGATATGCAGATGACATGAAGTCGTTGACCCGAATGTTGTTACTACATAACAGAAACCCGAATAATCTGCACTGGAATGTAGAGGGATGGAGACAGAGAAGAGAGAGTGGGGGAGGAGGGAGAGAGAGACGGAGGGGGGGGGTAATTACATATTTTGATTAAAAAGCCATGCAGTCCCAACGTAAGGTGGGCTCAGTATTTGTTTCCTTTCAAATGTTTTAGCGGCGCTGGATGGAAAAAAAATACCATCTGAACCCATGCCCGTGGTTTGACAGTGTCGGAGTCTTCCACACAGAGGAAGTCTGGAGGTTGAAACAAAATGGCGCACTGCTGTGTTGTGAGAGGGACAAAGGGCCGTTGTCTGAGTAGGGGAAACAGCCCCGTTGATGTGCTTTCTCTCCCTCCTGGGTTCATAGCCTTAACAGACAAAGCTACGGTAGGGGGCCAGACATGAGAGGATGCCGCAAAACTAACCACAAACCAAAACCAGCCCTGCACACCAGAAGTCAATTATAAATTCATAACAACGCCAGGCGGGTGGGGAGGGAGCATTTTTTCCCTAATCCTACTTCAAATTCAATCGACCTGACAGGAAATTCAACTGTCCCTGTGATTGTACACTAAGCCCTGTGGTGTGAGAGAGGGAAGAGAGACGAGGGGTCTGGGCTTTCACATAGCTCGGCTCAGGCGGACCTAGAGGGGCTCTCGTGTTGCGAGAGGCGTCACAAGGCTGCGTGAGAACGAGCCCTCTCCTCCTCTGACCTCTGGCCGACTCAGCGCTCTCACCTTTATTCCCACGGTCGTCCCCCCAGGAGTTCTCCACCCTCCACTTCTCATAACCTCCATCCTTTTCCTCCTGCTAGAGAGAGGGATGAAGAGAGAGAGAGAGGAGAGAGAAGAGAGAAATCAAAAGGTGTACAATTTTGTACTACCCGATAATAATAATAATAATAAATATATGCCATTTAGAAGACGCTTTTATCCAAAGCGACTTACAGTCATGTGTGCATACATTCTACGTATGGGTGGTCCCGGGAATCGAACCCACTACCCTGGCGTTACAAGCGCCATGCTCTACCAACTGAGCTACAGAAGGACCAGGAGGCGGGATGCACCAAACAAATGGAGAACAAGTCCAAACAAGTCTGTTTTCTGCTTTACGCCTGTCATTCATGGAGTACATGGTACATGATGATATATACAGAAGATTATACAATATGTTCATCACTAAGAGAAGAGTGCAGGATCCCCAGTGGGGTGCAGGGCAGGACTGGTAACTCCTATGCTGTGTAGCCTAGGGCCCAAATAGTGTCCAGCTGTTCTGAGGGGAAGGAGGAGACAGCTGGGGTCACTTACGGGGGGATTTACAGCCATTTTAAATCCTGCAACCGATTCATACGACTGTAAACACACACTGGATGCCTTTGGTGCAGAGTCACTGGGAAAGACTCAAATGCGGTGCATGTGTAGTGTGTGTGCTACCTTGTCGGTGACAGCGGTGAGGATCATGGCGTGTGTCATGAGGGAGTCTCCGAAGATCAGCCTCTCTGCCTTGGACAGGTTCTTTACGGACACCCCGAACACCAACTCATGGTTGAACCTGAGAGACGGGGAACACGGGGAGAGACAGGATGAGATCACACACACACACATCTGATTCATAGTGACTTATACATATGATGTTGCTGCAATTATACTGCCCTACCAAGCAAAAAAGGCAGTAACTGCTATTTACCTTGGTTTCATAGTAACCTAGTGCAGTTACTGCTAATATGACTCCCATTTTCTCAAAAACACAATACGAGGCAGGATTTGTCCACATAATTAGGCATGTATTTACCGTAGCACAAATGACAAATGAGCAGTTACTGCCTTTTTTGCTTGGTAGGGCAGTATGCTTCTGTCTCATAATACTCACACATTCATGTCATTGATGCCCAGTTTGCCATGGAAATGCTTGCCCACGTCACAACCAAACCACACAGCCTACGAGAGAGAGAGAGAGAGAGAAGAGAGAGAAACAGACGTTACAGGCAGTCTCCCTGCATACTCACTCAGTTCTCAAACACAGCCTTCGTCTAACTTCCCGGACACGTTCACACAACCCCCCCCCACAGTACCTCTCCCTCTTTGATGGAGTCCGCGGCGGCCTTTTTCAGTAGCTGGATGGGCTGGTTGTTGTACAGAGTGTTGCGTCCTCCCACCATGTTGCCCAGGAACTCAACGCTATACAGCTTCTCATAGGGGTTCTGAGGCCGCGGGTCATTCACCAGACAGACCTGTGGTGGCGGGGGAGCGAGACCAGGGGTCAGACTCAGCTCATCAAGTACCACAGGGAGAGAGGGTATGATCATAGAGAGGTTGCTGTTCCTGGTCTAATAGAGACAAACGGGGCGCCGTGTTTTTCCTGAGTCGGAATAATGAATTATGATCAACTCCGGTCTGCATGACACAAAGCCTATATTGATATTTGATTCAAATCAATCAATAAAGTTGACCTTGTCCTGGATGTTGTAGAGGGGCTTGACCAGCTCCTTGTAGAACTGCTGAGGGGACAGGGGGCCCATGCGGTGGAAGTTCTTGTCCTTGTCTCTGTATTCCCAACAAACGGAGTCAGGAGGGCTGCCCAGACACACACTCGCCACCCGGAAGACCTGTACGCAGCACACACACACAAACGAAAGAAAAACAGACCCGATTAAAAAAATGATATACTTAAGGTTAGTCATACATTACCACTATAAGACACAGACAGCACATTGATATCCCTCACACAGTCTCGAAAAGCACCATTGTAAAACTCTAACTCGGGGACCAAAAAGAGCTTAACAGTAGTGTGAGGAGGATATCCACCCTGCCAAAGCCCATTCCCTCTTACTCTGCCTGGCTATAGGGCTCGTTCTTCCTGTCGTTGTGGCTTCTGACTGTGTTTCCCTGGTGTACCTCTGGCCTCCATCAGTCTGTTTTGACAGGGTTCTCAGAATAAGCCTTCCTTAAACTGATACAGCAAATCTCAGGAATGTCCCTCTAAGGAGGACTTGCCATCCCATGTCTATTATCTAACCGGGTGTTCTGGTGGTCTGAGAACCCCCTGCATTTTCTGTCTTTGATAATGCTGCGGCAGGCTGCCGATCACAAACAGGCTTAAAAATAGCACGCTAACTCCCAAACTGGCACGTAGGAAGTCCGACCGCGAGTATACGAGCACACGCATACAATACACACAGACACGCACTTCTATATATTTACAAGGACTTCCCATTGACTCCCACTATTTTCATTTATTTTCAGCAACAAAAAAAGTCCAGACAAATTAAACTCCTCATAGGGTGAAAATAGAGCTGGGGAATTATTTTTGGCCCCGGAGCTCTTCACCAAAGCAGAGACACTCAGGGGCCGTTGCTGCTGCACTTTTCCACTGTGTCAACTACATTAACTACTAATAGCATTCCTGTGTTCAGGGTGATCGTAGTCAACTTCCCACACAGGCCCTTGTTGTAAATTAAGAATGTGATATTTGACTGACTCAACTGGTTAAATAAAGGTTAAATAAATACAAATATTTTCAACAAGACAGCACACCAGGTCACATTCCCAGACCCTCACCTTTCCCAACACACAGACAAGACAGCGCCTTGAAGACTCCAGGTTTGATTTCACTGTCCCGTTGCCCCGCGGCGCAGACTAAATGCCAGCGGTGCCCATCCCTGCCCTGAATTTAACCGGCACGGGCCCCAGATGCCCCGAACACACAAACAGGCCCCTTCACCCCCGTGCCCTCGGCCCCTGTCCCACCTCACATCCCCGTCTCGTTAAATAAACGCCCCTGCCTGTCCAAACACAACAGAGCACCCATGTAGACCCGGTGAAACGAGGCTCTTCATAAAACAATGAGCCAGAGCCCCACTGACGTCAGCAGGCTGCAGCAGCACAGCCCTCAGTGAGTCAATATTGAATCACCTGCCTCCAAAACGGACAGGCGAAGATGAGCACGAGACACTGGGTGGGCTGGGCACGTCTCCATTAGAATCATGTATATAGCACTACCGCCAAGACTCTGGGTACTGTCTCTTCTGTCCTGTACCCGCTAAAATGTTGATTATGAGTGGACTTTTTCCATTGTATTCCTTCACGGTGTTCACCCACGGTTCATTTCTCAGCACTAGTACTCCTCACTACTAGGCTACCGAATCTCTTACAGACATCCAACCAATCCTGTTGGCTCTCTCCCTCTCAGGACACAGAGAGCCATCCATCAGCATAGACAAGCAGAGGCCGATAGGGCCATGTGTGGGGAGCAGACGGCCCACCCTCCCTTCCTGCCACCCTACCCTGGCCCTTCCACTGAGGACAGACACACTGCGTTTAGGATGGAAGGGGAGAGGGGCGATTTACAACTGCTGGACCATGTTAGACCAGATTCTTTAGAGACTGCTTGCCTTCTTTTTAATGTCTGTGTCACTGTCAGTATATCTTCTGACGTACACTTCGTAGCTCCTCTCCCTCCCACTCCAAAACACTGCTTCAGTGGGTGGGCGGAGCTGGTGAATGAACGCAAAACAGAAAGAATCCCACGCCTGCAGCCTGTCGGGGACTGGTTGCTGCGGGTTTGTAAGCCGTTTGGTTTCTGAGCGCAGACGGGCATCTTCAAGGCCACCCGTCTTCTGATTTTCTGCTCGGCCAGGGTTGAATTAGGGCCTTAGCTGAGATGGCAGCTGGGATCCCCTGTTATTGACAGGAAACCGGAGTGACCCGTGTTTGTAGCGGGAAATTGCACCGCCTGCACCAGAGGACATTAATAGCCTGGGATAAACATTAAAACACACTTTGTAATAAGAAAGTGTCCGTCTTCGTAAAGGCCAAACCAGACAGTAACACGGGACGGATTAACAGTAGTCTAAGACCTGGCTCGTTTCTTATTAGACAAGTTTAAGGTTGAAGATATTCCACTTCCTGCCCGTTTTTATCCGTTTGGTGCCTAATGAACAAGACCCTGTACTTATAATCTACAGAAAAGCCCTGCAAACCCATTTAATTTGAACAGTCTCAGCAATTAATAGATTTTGGAAGATCTTCTAGATACACAGCCAGCACCCCCCTGTGGGACAACGCAGATCATATTCTTGTGTCATGTGACATGGATGAAGCCCAGGTGTGGGTAATAGGGCCTGTAAATGGCCGGCGAGGCATCCGGCGAGGCTGCATGTCTCAGTGGATCATGCTAGCCTTTGAGCGTACCTACGTAGCATGTGTTTGCATGCTTGGCAGTAAACACTGGAGCACCTGCAGCACGACAGCCAGTTAGCATCAATGCTAAAGCAACACACTCGCTCCATCCTTTCCTCCTCGGCTCACGCATGCCTGTTTGCTTGTTGATTTACCTCCCGTTGCCCAAACAGAGGGAAATCAGCTCGTTAGGAGAGATATAAACAAACAAAACAACAGCACGCCACACTAAAACACCTTGTGCTGGTAACTGTGAAGGGGGAACCTGCCAAGGCCAGTACTCACACAAAGCGTCTCAGAGCAGGAGTGCTGATCTAAGATCAATTTTTTCCTTCCGAATCACAATGAATAAAAAGGATGGACCTGATCCTGGATCAGCTCTCTAACTCACGCACGCTTTGTGACTACGGGCCGGCTGCTTTCGAGTCAAAGCCCTGGGACACAGAGCCTAGATGAAACTGTAATGCAAGTGACCCGTTCGAGAGAGCAGCTGGGGTTGAAGAATCAGACTGGGGTTGATTGAGATTTTCTGGCCTTGTAAACAGAAAACACATGGGGTCATTACAGATTGTAACAATGTTGTTAAATTAAGAAATATGAGTTTATGAAGTGTGGCAGGCAGCTTTTCAGCGCTGGCAAACGAGCCCGCACAATAACAAACCCACCCACAGCGACCTGCTGCTTCAGCCAACGCTGAGCCAACACACTTGGCTACGTCCCAAATGGGAACCTATTCCCTTTATAGTGCACTACTTCTGACCAGAGCCCTCTGTCCTGGTCAACAGTAGTGCACTACATAGGGAATAGGTTCCCATTTGGGACGTACATAGCCACTCTAAAATGTATCATGTCACTCAACTCACTGTCCAATCAATTACTCCTTACAATCTACAAACACAGCACTCATATTGAACACAGTCACATGTGTCTGAAGGAAAATTATTCAGAATGTCCGACGCCCAGATAGCCACGTTCTATACAGTAGAAACAGCATAGGACTGTTTACGATTCCGTCTGCATGACGCAGTGCCACATGTACCGGACCGAATGAGCAGAGGATGTGAGGAACGTGTGTGTGTGTAACAAAGAACGTGTGGCCGTGTGCTAGCAGTCGGAGGTGGTTTACATGTGTACGTGTGTGTGAACTTGTAACATTCTCCCTGTGTTGTGCTCTCCTGCACGCCTGTGACAGTGTACACATGCCTGTGCTTCTGCAGAGAACAGGACATGAAAAGGGAGGCCACGGGTCTTTGAAGCTGGCGTGTAGCATGGTGGTGCAGCCTTGCCTCTCTGGTTCTCAGGCCTGTCATGTGGAGCCTGGACGGGAGAGAGTGATGGTCTCCAGCCCACCGTCACACAGGGAGCGTGCACAATCTCAGACCCTCCCCACCTAAAGTAGGCCTGACATCCCCTGGCTTAATGAGGGCCGGGTCTGGGGGCTTTGATCAGCTCTCTCACACACACACACACACACACACACACACACACACACACACACACACACACACACACACACACACACACACACACACACACACACACACACACACACACACACACACACACACACACACACACACACACACCTTAAATGTAACCACAGACACACACCACTTCTGAATATACACACGCACCACTTCTAAGCATACATTGAAACACACACATGTGCAAGTACTAGTCATACTTGGTGTTTACATGGTTTGTGTGTGCAGTCGTATGAACCCAGAACACTGCAATGTGTGACAGTTCTATAGAAGGCACATGCAACACTCCGAAAAGGACTGCAATACTCTGTAATTGAACATGACATGTTTTAAATGACCCGGGCTGTGCACTAAATAGTGCACTAAGAAGGGAATAGGGAGCTATTTGGGACGCAAGCCTACTGTGTCAACACAACATGCTGAGTGACGAGCACACAGAGACGTTAATTAATGAAAAAGGACCCGACTAACTGATCACAGCCGACAGTGTGTATTCCAGCCTAATTAATTATGGCTAAATTGTTGGCTCGCTAGCTAGTAGCTAATCTAAATCACGGCACAACAGTGATGCTTCACTTGTCGCAAAAGATGCCAAGCATAAATAGAAGCCCGGAAGCGCAGTCAACGCGCCCTCCTCTGTACAGACGCCTACGGGACGAGAGGAGAGGCACTGGTTACCCCTCACCCTCCCGGGTCAACATCCCCCCTTTCTCTCTCTCTCTTCACACTCCCCCTGGCTGTCAGAGCTGCGTTACACTAAACAAACTACTACCAGGTGGACAAACACTTTAATAAAAAAACATCTCTTGGTCGTAGAAGAACTGCAACGATGGAGAGCTGGAAGTGTTGCACTATCAGAACGGACTGTAGCTAACAGACTGTAGATAGCGGACTGTAGCTAGTGGACTGTAGCTAACGGACTGTAGCTAACGGACTGTAGCTAACGGACTGTAGCTAACGGACTGTAGCTAACGGACTGTAGCTAACGGACTGTAGCTAGCGGACTGTAGCTAACGGACTGTAGCTAACAGACTGTAGCTAACAGACTGTAGCTAGCGGACTGTAGCTAATGGACTGTAGCTAACGGACTGTAGCTAGCGGACTGTAGCTAGCGGACTGTAGCTAGCGGACTGTAGCTAGCGGACTGTAGCTAGCGGACTGTAGCTAGCGTAGGGCATCCAGAGCAGTAAGGGAGGTAGACACAGAATCTATTTAAACAAGCAGTCAGGGGCAAACAAAACCACTCCACACAAAAGCTACATACATCCTTTATGTGATGTTCTCTCTTTGGCTGTGTGATATTGACTGACTGGCCACACGCTCACACACACACACGCTCGCACACACACTCCTCTGCCTTAAGTGGTGCTGGGAATGTTGAGACATTATGACTTCCTCTCACAGTGAAATTGCCTTACGCCATTTAATGTCAGGAGCGTTGTGATAAAGATCTTGTTTACGGAACATTCTGCCACCAGGTCCGTGAGGCGTGTGTGAGTGCACGAGGGGACACACACACACACTCTCTCTTTGCTGCCAGAAGTATAGAATCACAGGCCGTCACCAGTGGATTATAAACAGTACAGACCCTATCACTACAGCCATTGTTGCTAACTGTGTAAGAGTTGAGTTACGCAATGTTATCCAGCGCTGGGAGGGGCTTGTGGTTATAGTCCTAATTCATTACTACCGATAAAGCAGTTTAACAAAAGAAACAGTCATCTCTATTTGGACATTTATAGCGGTTCCATTTCTAAGCCTACTTATGTCATCCTGATTGGAGGTAGAAAACTAATTAGGGGAAATATAGCTACGACCAGCCCAGCAAGTTCTCTCACGTCACCCCGCTCCTCCGTTCTCTCCACTGGCTTCCAGTTGAAGCTCGCATCCGCTACAAGACCATGGTGCTTGCCTACGGAGCTGTGAGGGGAACGGCACCTCAGTACCTGGCTCTGATCAGGCCCTACACCCAAACAAGGGCACTGCGTTCATCCACCTCTGGCCTGCTCGCCTCCCTACCACTGAGGAAGTATCCCGCTCAGCCCAGTCAAAACTGTTCTGATGGTGGAACAAACTCCCTCACGACGCCAGGACAGCGGAGTCAATCACCACCTTCCGGAGACACCTGAAACCCCACCTCTTTAAGGAATACCTAGGATAGGTTAAGTAATCCCTCTCACCCCACCCCCCTAAGTTTTAGATGCACTATTGTTAAGTGACTGTCCCACTGGATGTCATAAGGTGAATGCACCAATTTGTAAGTCGCTCTGGATAAGAGCGTCTGCTAAATGACTTAAATGTAAATGTAAATGTAACAATCAGGCCTAGATATAAATCTGATCAGAGGAGGGTCGACCCAACTGTCTGACAGTCCCACTTTAGACTTGATCGAGGAATTAGTGGTGTGCTGAAAGTCAATACAATATCAAGTCAACGGTATTAGATTGGGTAGTGTACTATTTACACACACACACCTTTTGAATCAACCTGTAGCCCTCGGCGTGCTGCTACAACAGGCGACAGATAGACTTGAATGGCCAAGATTTTAATTGAATGGCCAAAATCTAATCTGAAATCAAATATTGTCTAATAATAACTGGAGCTGTAATGGTTATTGTCCTTGCCTACCCAGTACCTGCCATGTTAAATACATACAGGCGTGTTACAGCATGTGACCTATTTCCTCCCTGGATGGAACACAGATCTATGTGCTGTTACACAGCCCCCCCTGGAGAAAATTATGCAGTCCTACAACACTATTGAAGTACTGAGGAAAAAAGTGTGTGTGTGTGGTGCGCTGTGTGTCTCTTTCCCTAACATGCGCTTACCTCCTCAATCATGGTGTCCATGGCGTCAGACAGCTCGGCTTTAGTGGAATCACTGGCCACCATGTTCCGCAGTCTTAGACAGTACTCTCTCAGCTGAAAGCCAGGGAACATTGGCATGACATACTGCACAGGGAACTTCATTACCTCGTGACATTGCGGCGCATGTCGGGTTAGGGTTAGTTATCTGGGGCTTCTAAAAGAAAACAGACAACCCCTAAATAAAAGGTGGATTCCGCACTCTTAACGTGGTGTTTCAGTAGAGTCTATATGCTCGCACTGTCTTGGTATGAAACAGGAGGACTTGGTTTCTGTGTTGTATTACCACACAAGCCATCTTTATGAATCAGAATGTTGTAAAAATGTGAGTAAACCTACCTTGTGATTGAGGATGTCATTCATTCTCCGTGAGGCCTCGGAGCTGTGAGACTCTGGGAAGCATTTCTTTGGGATAACTCCGTACTTTTCTGATGATCAGGGAAAGATAATAATAAATAGATAAATATATACACACACACACCATTTAGCAGATGTTTTTATCCAAAAGCGACTTACAGTCATGCGTATATACATTTTACATATGGGAGGCCCCAGTGGGAATCGCACCCACGACCCTGGAGTTCCAAGCACCATGCTCTACCAACTGAGCCACAGAGGACCACAACGTTAAAGCTTTGCCCATTGGCTCTGGTCAAAAGTAATGCACTATATAGGGAAGATGATGCTAGTTGGGACACAGACTTGATCTGAACCACAAACCTGACTCATTAAAACAGTGGAAGGGGAAGAGCAAGCACATTGGGGAAGAGCAAGCACATATAGCATGCAATTACATAGAATGTCTAAATACAGAGAATTACACAGCAACTACAACATTAGTAATTCACTTGAAACAGAATCTAGACAGTTCCAGTATAAATTTATAAAAGTTACAGTCTAGTTATACCTGTGAGTCCTAAATGGCACCCTATTCCCTATTCATGACCCCTGGTCAGACGTAGTATCTGATATAGGGAATAAGGTGCCATTCAGGACTCACAGTAGAACTAGACTGTAACTACTCGGCGGTGGCTGTTTTACTGCAGAAAATAAGCAACATTTATACTGGAACTGTCATAATGACATAGCATAATGCAAGTGTTACAGCAACACTCCCCCGATCGGACAACAACAGGTGTGAACTGACCAATGAGGTTGACCAGCATATCCCACTGGCCGCCGTCGTTGGTGGGATTGGAGAGCAGGAACTGGACCAGTCTGCCATCCACAGGCTCCTTCCTCTGGGCTGTCTCCACACAGGCCTGCAGGAAGTAGTAGCACCGCTCCACCTGAAGGGAGGGGAGAAAAGGGAAATTATGGGGGGGGGGGTCATGGTGACGTCCAATCAGTACAATATTGTCCAGTGTACAGAGCGCCACACACAAAGGGGGTTTAAGGCAGACAATGAGTCTAATAGTACTAGAAATACACACCGACAAACACACCAACACCGTTTACACCCTACCGCTGAAATGTAAACAAACACTGTGTATATTCCAGCGACTGTTGCTAAAAGTTGCCCAAATTAATACATGTGATTTGAATAAGACGAACAAATGTGGTCTTACCTTGTCCCAGAAGAAGAGGTAGGACTGACTGAACTCAAACTCTTCGATGTTGAACTTTTTCATGAAGGGAAGGCGCATGACGTTGAGGCACGAGAAGATCCAGCATCTCCCTGAAACACACAAATTAGCACAGATGACTATGGAACCGTGTATATGGGAGCAACTGTTAAGACATAGGTGTGCTTCAATGGTTGCTTGCCAGATGGCTCCTTATCCCTTATACATAGACACGTAGTTAGGCCTCTCTGTGGTTTTGTCATTACAGAAAACCATATAAAATGATGCATCAACAACAACAAAAAACGCAGCAATGAGACCAGTGTGTTTGGGGACGGCTGGGTTGTCAGTCAGAACAGTTGGGGAGGTAATAGGCTAATCAACTTCTGAGACAATGTATCCATCTTCAACCATTCAAAAAAAGGAAGAATAATGCTTCGCCGACCTCCTGTCTCCCCACTCCACGGTTGAGTCCCAAATGGTACCTTATTCCCTATACGGTGCACTAGCCTATATAGTGGCGTCAGGCTAATACATTTACATTTAAGTCATTTAGCAGACGCTCTTATCCAGAGCGACTTACAAATTGGTGCATTCACCTTATGACATCCAGTGGAACAGCCACTTTACAATAGTGCATCTAAATATTTTAAGGGGGAGGGGGGTGAGAAGGATTACTTTATCCTATCCTAAGTATTCCTTAAAGAGGTGGGGTTTCAGGTGTCTCCGGAAGGTGGTGATTGACTCCGCTGTCCTGGCGTCGTGAGGGAGTTTGTTCCACCATTGGGGAGCCAGAGCAGCGAACAGTTTTGACTGGGCTGAGCGGGAACTGTACTTCCTCAGTGGTAGGGAGACGAGCAGGCCAGAGGTGGATGAACGCAGTGCCCTTATTTGGGTGTAGGGCCTGATCAGAGCCTGGAGGTACTGAGGTGCCGTTCCCCTCACAGCTCCGTAGGCAAGCACCATGGTCTTGTAGCGGATGCGAGCTTCAACTGGAAGCCAGTGGAGAGAGCGGAGGAGCGGGGTGACGTGAGAGAACTTGGGAAGGTTGAACACTAGACGGGCTGCGGCGTTCTGGATGAGTTGTAGGGGTTTAATGGCACAGGCAGGGAGCCCAGCCAACAGCGAGTTGCAGTAATCCAGACGGGAGATGACAAGTGCCTGGATTAGGACCTGCGCCGCTTCCTGTGTGAGGCAGGGTCGTAATCTGCGGATGTTGTAGAGCATGAACCTACAGGAACGGGCCACCGCCTTGATGTTAGTTGAGAACGACAGGGTGTTGTCCAGGATCACGCCAAGGTTCTTAGCGCTCTGGGAGGAGGACACAATGGAGTTGTCAACCGTGATGGCGAGATCATGGAACGGGCAGTCCTTCCCCGGGAGGAAGAGCAGCTCCGTCTTGCCGAAGTTCAGCTTGAGGTGGTGATCAGTCATCCACACTAATGTAGTGCACCATGTAGGAAATAGACTGCCACATGTCTGCTCAGGTGCCGAGGCCTATTCAGTTCATTTTAGTTTGGAAGCAGCATCTAACACTACTGTGCAGTCTTTGTACATGGCCAGGCCTCTGAAGTAGTTGCAGATGCTGGGTGTCAAATATATTGGCACCCTTTATTTCAATTTCTTCAACCAAAAAAATGTGGAAATTGAAAAACGTTGTGTTTATACGTGTATTTGTTTGATTTACAGCTGCAAAGGACTTTAAAAAAAAAGTATTCTCTCAAAAATGGCCTGAACTAAATCATCTGTAATTTAGGTGGCTACAGCGTTTTTTTTAAAAGCCAGTCAACCAGTTTGAAAAGAAAAAACAGAACGTTCTGTTCCATTGTACTCCATTGTAAAGAGCAAGAGTGCCAATATATTTGACCGTATCTGTAAGTGTACCTGAGTTTTTCTGGTTGGTGATAGGCTTGCCCTCTGTGGGGATGGAGTGCTGGAATATGTGCACGGTGTCCTGGACCGTCTGCCTGTGCAGACACACCTCCAGCGGGTCGATGCACGTGGACACATTCTGGGCCAGCAGGTACCTGGGCTCCGCCTGCAAACGCTTTACAAAGGAGGCAATCTTCTCCTGACTCAGACCTGAGGAGTACAAGCGAGAGGTCGTAATTCTTAAGGAGACAGGGTTAGCCTGGTTACCGGTTCGTTTATGCTCTCTTGCCAACTTCAGAATGGAATTCTCATGCCAGACATTGTTTGGCGCGACAAGGAGTTGGCAACAGAGCAGAAACAGATCTGGGACCAGGCTAGGACAGGGTTTATTAGAAATGGAAACAGTCTGGATGAAACAAAGTGGTAAAGAGCTGTAATATAGGGAGGGTGTTATTTGTGTTTGACCTGGCAAAGAGACAATGGGTTCCTAATTGTTCCCTGGACAGGACTAATAAAGTTGTACTGTATTACTGTTGGATTTGTCAACAAAGTGGAAAAAGGATCTTTCAAATAATGCCTTGCCCCGCCCTCGTCCACTCCACACCAGACAAGGTGGTACAAAACAGTTCGGTATCAAATTCAAATATGCCTGAGCTCACAAAACTGTTCTCATCCTATGTTCACAGGAATTATCCATATACAGTACCTTCAGAAAGTACTCATACCCCTTGACTTACTCCACATTTTGTTGTGTTACGGTCTGATTTCAAAATGGATTAGATAAATGTTTTTCCCTCACCCATCTACACACAATACATCATGATGACAAAGTAAAAACATGTTTTTAGAAATGTTTGCATACGTATTGAAAATGAAATAAGTACTCCCACCCCGAGTCAATACTTAGTAGAAGCACCTTAGGCAGCAATTACAGTTTAGTGTCTTTCTGGGAAACTCTCTAAGAGCTTTCCAGACGTGGATTGTACAACGTTTGCCCAGAATTGTTTTCAAACTTCTTCCAAATTGGTTGTTGATCATTGCTTGACAAGATCTGAATATGATTGTCTTAGATTTTCAAGTAGATGTCATAACTGTAACTCGGCCACTCGGGAACATTCAATGTGTTTGGGCTGACCCCATTTAGTCAACTGATCAATTCTTCGGTCGATAAGCCGTTGGTCGCCCGAAACTTCTTTAGTCGAGCAGTAGCAAAAACAAAATTATAGTGTACCTGTCTGATTTGCACCCGTTGCAAGTTCAAATCCCCGAGCTGACATAGCAATGCTATCATTCTGCCGTTCTGCCTAGGAACAGTTAACCCACTGTCGTTGAAAATAAGAATTTGTTCTTAACTGTCTTGCCTAGTTAAATAAAGGTTTAAAAAAAATTAAACTCTGTAACTCTTTTAAAGTCACCATTGGCCTCATGGTGAAATCCCTGAATGGTTTCCTTCATTTCCGGCAACTGAATTGGGAAGGACAATACACCCAGAGTGTAATTAATAACTTCACCATACTCAAAAGGGATATTCAATGTCTGTTTTTTTTACCCATCTATCAATAGGTTCCCTTCTTTGTAAGGCATTGGAAATCCTCGCTGGTCTTTGTGGTAGTCATGCAAAAAAAAATCAAACACTATTATTGCACAGAGTGCATGCACCTTATTATGCAACTTTTTTATTCCTGAACTTATTTAGGCTTGCCATAACAAATGAATATCGCAAAGTAAATATCAGCCTGCGCAGAGAAGCACAAGATTGAACTTCTCAACTTTCTAGAGTTTTCCCTGTCAGTTAACATTATGAACATTTCCCTTTACTGAATCAATGCAATATTAGCCACTTTCAATACAATAACAAAATGAACTATGCAAGAGATTTTGTTGTAGGCAGAACACAACTCAGTAGGATTCTATTGTATTGACAGGCACGACTCAGGCCCGCTCGCTACACAGACCGGTGCACCATAACCAATCAGAGCTACAATAGGACTATATGGAAATCGACCATTGTCATATATGGATATGTGCCATTCACTTTGAACTGGACTGTGTTTACAGCATGAGCTGTCATAAGTAGATGTGATTTTTGAGATAATAATAATAATATATTATTATTATATATTATTTTTGAGATCAAAGTGAAAGATAAATGTAGCCACGTGTGCACATTTGTTCATATCCTTTGCTAGTTAGTGAGTTATTAGCCCAGGTATAGATCATTTTTAGTCAGCAATGGGGGAGTGATTGCTTCCTACAAGAGCACAAAACACGTGCAATTCTAGCCACCTTTGAAAAGTGAGTCAAGAGCTTTTTTTGTCTTAAAGGGGCAGTATTGTATTTTGAGATATGATTGAATAAGCTAAGGAGCCAATAGGTAGCATAATTTGTCTGATTCTCTGTAATAATGGTATGGGAATAATGCTACATTTATTTTTGTAGTAGTAGTTTCTTGCATCAAACACCTCCTTGTATGAAGGACAACTGAATAAACAGGTTAATGTCTAGCCCTGTATGTTTTTTTTCAAAAGCCTCATGGAATGTAGGCCTGCATTGAACACCACACATTGGCTGCCACTGTAGACTGAATGATAGCACTGCTATATTTCCATGATAAAATGTTAGGGATGCATTTTCTCCATTGTTTCTGATGGTAGGTCACTCTGGTAGACCTACATTACGATCAAATAGCTACAGTAGCCTACTTGGCCCCAGTTAAAACTGCAACTTAAAGCAGGTACAGCCTCAGTGTTCACAGTAATCACGCACAGGAAGTTGCACCAGATTTTCACAATGTTCAAGTTTGCACTCAGCAGGCCTGAAATTTGCTCAGTGCCTAAAAATGTAGGGAACATTGGTGTAGGCTAGTGAGAAAATAATAATCTATTTAACCCACTTTAAATTCAGACTAACAGCAAAATGTGTAAAAAGTCAAGGGGTGTGAATACTTTTTGAAGGCACTGTACTATATATGTGAAACTAGAACTCTGTAGTAGTGGTACATTGACAAAATAATATGGGTGTGTGATTCCATCAAATACTGAACAGCAACTAAAAACGGAGAAGACCATTGCTTAATCATGCATACTGCATGACTCAAGCCCTATTGCTTCTGGTCCTTTAGGCTATTTTCCATGACAGAAAAGTTTAAATATACTGGCCATTCCTGGGGTGTATTCACTAGTCCACACCATAGTAAAGAATAGCAAACATTGTGCATTAGAAAATATTTTAAAACAAAAACTTGTTATTATTTTTGACAAATTGGGGTATATCCCTCCCTGTTTCCTACAGGGATTGACAAACTCACATGCCTCAATACTCCAACTTTTCCACTCAAGTTGGAGAAGTCATACCTAATTTCCTGCTGTCAGCTTGCCCCAGTATATGGATAATAGAGACCCTACTATGAAGACACTGATTTAATCAGTTTACATAACCAAGAGGGGTGTGTCGCCATACAAACGCAGGGATAGGCTGATAGCCCATTCCAACGCAGCCTCCACATAATGGAAAAGCTTGAATGGGAATGACTGTCAGTGTCACTTTAGTTTTGTATGGAAAGGTGCCACACTGGTGTCTAGCGTGACTTGCAACTTTACATAGGAGTTGTTATATAGCTTTTATGACTGACTTAGCATCTTTTCTAGTCTTTGGGTGCAAGTCTTTCAGAGATCAACAAGGTACCAAATCACACCATAAGATCAAAGTCTATCACTATAAACCCGTTGTCATATTGTGTCAAACATCCTTCCCAATCTGGTAGCCTAATGTTTAATGGTGCCAGGGAGGGCATCAGCTTTACACAAATCAGTATTGGGTTGGCCGTGCACTGCTTCCCACTTTATTAAAGGGAAGGCAGGAAGGTCCTTCTGTAGCTCAGTTGGTAGAGCATGGCGCTTGTAATGCCAGGGTAGTGGGTTCGATCCCCGGGACCACCCATAGGTAGAATGTATGCACACATGACTGTAAGTCGCTTTGGATAAAAGCGTCTGCTAAATGTTATTATTATTATTATTACCTATTATTATTATTATATTATAAGGCTCGCCATTAAGAGCTTAAGGTCGCTGGTTCAAATCCCGAGCCGGTAAGGTGGAAAAGCTTCCGTTATTCCATTGAGCAAGGCAGTTAAGCCCAAGCAACAACTGGTCCCCATGCGCCGATGACGTGGACTTCGATTACGGCAGCTCCCCGCACCTCTCTGATTCAGAGGGTTTGGGTTAAATCCTCTATCGGTTTTTCCTTTATTGACTAGCACTGGATAATGCTCTCCTAAAAAGTTGGTTAGAAAGAAGTCACCTCAACTTGCTTGCTATGTTAACTGACTAACACAGTTAGCTGTCAAGCCGATAGTTGGCTAACGTTACATAGTTAGCGAACGTTATAAGAGCGTCTGCTAAATGACTTAAATGTAAATGTTAGCTAGCTAACTAGTTACTAGTAACCATAAACTTTTCTGGCATTGATAGCTGGGAAGACGTTGGGTGGCTGTGCTGACGTTGGTCGGCTAACGTTAGCAAGCTAGCTAACAATATCTGTCATGTCATTAGCAAAGTGAAAATACACATAAGCAACTGTCTGGTTAGCTAAGCTATGTTACCTAACTTAGCTAGCTAATGGTCTATCTGAAAAGTGATATAAGGCTAGCTAGCTAGTCGGCTAACGTTAGCTAGCTTGCTAGACACTAGCCGGGAACGCAAATTAACCTCACATGCTGGCTATACAAGTGACAATGAATTAAATAAGAGAAAGTAACACATTACATACCAGTCTCCATGTTTACGAAGAGGGTTAGCAAGTGTTTCTAAATATCTTTAAAAGTCACCGGCTCTTTGTTTATCTCATTCGCCGACAGTCAGTCCGATCAGAGTTCCGACCGGAAACAGGAAACATAATTGTTACAATGTAACCCCAAGTCCCACCAGTGTCTGTCCTAGCTGTGGAGTTACATCATACACCAATTGAATGTATTATTTTGATAGGTTTACAATCCTGATTTTAAAGGAGTTATTCATTAAATGAAATGAAATTGAGTTTCAGTCAGAACTGTTTAGGATTTGATTAATATTAAAAGACTATGGCAATTGAATGGACTGATTAGTTTTGTCACTAATAGTTCCTCTAAAATAGAAATAAACACTCTTGGCATAACAGTTTCAACAGCTTACCGATCACTGTACCTGTACACAGCCAATCTGTAAATAGCACATCCAACTACTTCATCCCCATATTGTTACTTATCCTGTTGCTCTTTTGCACCCCAGTATCTCACATCATCATCTGCACATCTATCACTCCAGTGTTAATGCTAAATTGTAATTATTTCGCCTCCATGGCCTATTTATTGCCTTACTTCCCTACTCTTCTACATTTGCACACACTGTACACAGATTTTTCTATTGTGTTATTGACTGTACGTTTGTTTATGTGTAACTCTGTGTTGTTGTTTTGTCGTACTGCTTTGCTTTGTCTTGGCCAGGTCGCAGTTGTAAATGAGAACTTGATCTCAACTCGCCTACCTGGTTAAATAAAGGTGAAATACAAAAATCAATTAAAAAAACATGCCCCTAAAAAAAAGTAGAGACTGGTGAGGACATGGGACCTCATATTAGAGGATCATCAGAGTCAGTACAGTTGCTCTATACCAAGTTATTCAGTTGAAATGTGACAATCATTGTGGAATGTATGTATACTGTTCTTATTATTCCGTAATAACTCATTTTGTTGCTCTCATTTTACAGTTTGAACTCCCTTGCGGTTGGCCTGAATTGGTTCGAAATATAGCCTAGGTTGGATAGAAGCAACAAGGAGATTTACTTTACAACATGGTCCATGCCATTACACAATCTTCCTTTGAAATAGAAAAAAAATAGATTCAATGTACAGACACAATCAAAAACATACACATTCAACACACTCTCTTCTTGGTTTCCATGGAAATGTATTCTTCAGTAAATGTAATACTGAATGTATTTTCTATGAAAGGAGTTAATAATTGTGCCCAGCCCACAGATTTCAGTGTTCAGCCTGAGGAAGGATGTGATTTGCCTTTTGGAGTTGGAGTTGGAGTTGGAGAGAAAGACTGAGAGTGTGTGTGTGTGTGTGTGTGTGTGTGTGTGTGTGTGCGTGTGTGTGTGTGTGTGTGTGTGTGTGTGTGTGTGTCTGTGTGTGTGTGTGTCTGTGTGTGTGTGTGTGTCTGTGTGTGTGTCTGTGTGTGCGTGTGCGTGTGCGTGTGTGTGTGTGCGTGTGTGTGTGTGTGTGTGTGTGTGTGTGTGTGTGTGTGTGTGTGTGTGTGTGTGTGTGTGTGTGTGTGTGTGTGTGTGTGTGTGTGCGTGCGTGCGTGTGTGCGTGCGCGAACTTCCTTCCTTACTTCCAACTCGACTGAGGCAGCTGGTGGAAACCATTTCGCAATTGCTGAGAGTACACTCCCAATGAGGGGGAAAAATGTCATGAGAAAGTGAGAGAACAATTGAAGAACGAAGAACAATTTATATACGCCTGGTAAAAACACAGTAGTTATTGAGCTGATAATGTTCGGTCCAGCTTCCTGAGGCACCAGGACATGTCTTGGGGCTGCTCTATGGAACCCGGCATGAGCTCATACAGGGGAAAGTAACTGAAAGGGGAACGCTGAAGAAAAACATACTATTCTAAGGGAAATAAAGACATGTACAACTGTCTGTTTCTCTCATTGACCTGTCTATGCATTCTCCCGGGTAAGTCCAACAACTTATGTTTAGGATTCCTGACAGTTGTGGATATAACCTTGATTTTAAAACCAGAATAAGGATGACCAACAAGCACCTGAAACAGGATGTCACTCAAGAAAAGAAAGGACAAGTAATCAATCAAACAATCTAATCTAAATTGATGTACCATCTGCTTTCCTACAAGAGAGGTTTCATGGGGAATAACTACTCTCAATTAGTTCTCTCTCATTACTATAAATGTAGATTGCTGTTAGGATATTCATTGCTGTAGATGCTGCTCCTCTGTTGTCTAGTGAATTGTTTGTATCATATTTATGTGTTCACTTTTTTTCAACTTTTGTTCCCTCAGGTCACGATGCAGAGGAGTGTGTGACTTCTATCTTGGCAAAGAGAGGTTCTGTTAACGTACCAAAAGGGGGCACTCTTTCCCTATCCTGTGTTGTTCAGCATTGTGGAGATGATGGCTGGACAGGAGGATGGGGTCTGTCAACAGAGGGACAGTTCCTTCTCTTTAGTCCCACTCCAAGGCATCATCTCTCCAATGTCACGTTGACAACCAATAGAACCCGTCTGCTCATGGACATCCTCAACGTCAACCAATCAGATTATGGAATGTACCAATGCCAGATCACCTGGGTTGAGGGATACACCAGTGTTGGACATATGACACATGTGAACATTACTGCAGGTACATATGGTCCTTCTATTGTTAATACATTTCATGCAAGTAATGTACAGTATGTATTCATTTATTTTTACCCCCAAAATAAGAAACAATCACAGAAAATGACCACTCCACATTCCGAAATGACAAATAGACTGGTATGTGCTCGGACATCATTGATTTTGCTGTACCCTTTCTCTGTAGCCACACCACCCACATCCGTGTGGAAGGTCTATTCCAGGGTGGCGGTGTATGTAAGTACCTGTTTGGTAATCACCCTGGTAATCACCCTGGTTTTGGTTCTGGGACTGGCTTGCCATAGAAGGTCAAAGGTCCCGTCTCAGCCCCCACCAATACCACCGCCGAACCCCCCGCCACGCTCCCGAAGCGCACGCAAGGACAAGCCCCGTAAGACATCTCTTTCTTTATCGATACAATTTCATAACATCTTGCTGCAGTGTGTTGACATGCACATTTCTACCACAGCACTGTACATGAACTTGCTATCCAATTGTACAGTTGAACGTGTCTACTGCTTATTTAAAGGCCAAGTCTAATGCTAATTTGTGAAGTGCCCAATTAGGTGTGCATTAATTCTGCTTTTGACTCGTATCTTTTCTTTGCAGCCACACCCAAGCCTAAACCAAAGATAGAGGTGCGTGTTCTTTGAATAATGGCTTCTGAATGGCCTTATCCTTAACCTTTTTCTAGAATGCTTCCTCGGGCTAACTTGAGTGTCTCTTTTCTTGCAGTTGGTCTATGCAGCTCTTTCAAAGGGCTGCCTTGAACAGCCGAATCCTAATCCTCAACGAGAAGCTGCACAGCCCACAGTCTACTCCTCTCTCCGCTTCTCCTGACTCAGTCAGACTTTTATATTGTAGAGACCTTAACCCATCTCCTACTCACTGAGCACACACTGGTTGAATCAACGTTGTTTCCACGTAATTTCAATGAAAGTACGTGGAACCAACGTGGAATAAGTGAAAGGGAAAGGGGGATACCTAGTCAGTTGTACAACTGAATGCATTCAACTGAAATGTGTCTTCTGCATTTAACCCAAGCCCTTCTGAATCAGAATAGACGTTGAATTGACGTCTGTGGCCAGTAGGTAGTGACCTCGTCAAATGGTTGGATCACTTGGCGTAAAGGCTTAGGCGTTGGCTTGACAGTCGCTGGACCTGGGTTCGAGTCCTGACCAAGGCTATCCCCTGAATTCACTACAATATTCACCTCCGCATGGAACAGGCTGTTTCGACCAAGTGGTCACATTTCAGAGCTCTGGATTGAACGATTTCAGGTGCGTTCTGTATTTTATATGTGCCATGCAGTGACTGCTATCCACGCACTCAGCTAGATGATGTGATGCCATGTGAAAATCATCTGAGAATATAATCTATGTTCAATGTCCTAAATAATGATGTGTCCAACAGTCTTTTATTTGTTAAAACTGTAATTATTATGTAATTGGTGGAAACTACTTTCTCTGCCGTGTGTTTTAATAAAACAAACTAGAACTGATGTTCCATACCAAAATATTGTCACTGCTAAGCAAAGTAGAGCGACTTGTATGAAATGTTTCCCCCTCCAAACAACGTTCTATGTAAAGCAGACCTGGGTTCAGATACTATTAGACACATTTCAAATACTTTGAGTGTTTGCTCTAGCCTGCCTGGAGGAGCAGAGGGGTGAGGTTTGCCGTTTTTTTTTTGGACTATTCCATTGGTCCATTAAGCCAGGCAAGCTCAATCAGGCAAATATATACATTATTTAAGATGATTTCAAGTAGTATTTGAACCCAGGTCTAAAGCACGCTATGTCCCTTTTAAAATGAACAGACAAGAACATTCAGATATGCCTCTGTTCCTTCCTGTGAGGTCACTGGATTAAGCAACACAACACAAATTGACACAAAATACAACATTTTATTTCATAATAAATTCTTAATGCCACATTACATAACGAAATATACATATGCATTTGTAGGCTTTTTAAATTAAAATGTCTTTTCATTTGACCTATTTCGTTAATTTAATCTGCAATTACATTTTTACATAACATCAATAGCAAAAGATAAAATCAATAAATTATGGCCTTATTAATAGAGAGTAGGCTGAGGGGCACTTGTGGATGCCCTCTACGAACTAAAAGACTAGTTCCTATTTAACTCTCTGCCCTGCTCAACTTTCTGAGTTTTTGTGTACCACATAACAGAACTCCAGTCACAAATACTCCAGCGATAAGAATGAACCTCTATAGTGCATGGATATTCTCCCAAACTCAAATATAGCTGGTCACATCAATGGAGACCTTGCCATTTCGATGCGTTCCTGGGTGAAGACATTCACACATGATTCGTTTATAATCATATAGCTTACAACAAGGTAAAGTTGCATTGTAATATCTTTTGGAACTACAATGCTCTAACATTTTTTTAACATCAAATGTTGTTTTTTTCTGTTTGTTTTCACTTAAGACTGAAAAATGAACCATCAAAATCACATAGCGCTCAATCACACTTCCAAAATACGTAAGATCCCTTTAAAATATTCTCTGGTCAATGATTTATTTTTGGAAAAATGTTAGTGAGAGAAAAAGAAAACATTGCGAAATGACTTGAACGGCTAAACATGATTTCCATGGAGCGGCCTGTGAGTTTCTCAGCTATGCATCCTTCATAAGCAGACATGTTTTCAACGAACATTGATGAACTGGGTGAAATACAACTGGATGTTTGTATAAGGGCATGTGGAAAGCAGACCTGGGTTCAAATACTATATTAAACCATTTCAAATCCATGATCTGTGCTTGATTAACTTGCCTGTCCCAAAAACTGCAAACCAAGGCAGGCTGGAGCGCACACTCAAAGTATTTGAATGATTTCAAATAGTATTTGAATGCAGGTTTTGGATTCACCAGACACCCACAGCTAAACGTAAACCAAATAAAACCTTATCCAAACTCTCTGCTCAACCTCTCACACAGTGAGAAGCACCCGGAAGGTGAAAGGGTTTCAGAAAGATTGTAAGGCGCGACTTTGGCTATATTAAGCTTGTGACAGAGCGCAATGGCATTTTTCTTTTCATGTGAGCAAATCTCCACTAATAGAGCACTTGGTTCATGAGGGTAAAGTCCCTTCCTTCTGCAGCTTAAGACAAACTTGAATACTTCAAAACTGTTTGATGAGGATTGAGCCATAGAGATAAACACTGTATCTATCAATTCCATGTCAATTCAGGAAGTATAGTTAAATTCCAACTGTCCTCAATATCTTCCTATGAGATAAAAAAAAAAAAAGGAACGGAAATGGAATTGACCGTAACCCTAGAAACCCTAGTATCTATACAGTATATAAATACTGTATCTATCTCTATTGTGGATTGATCCATTCTATTGACCTGCGTTGACTGTGCAGCAGATACATACTGTACGTGAGGCCAAGGGGTTTAGACGACCAGCATTACAACAGGTGACTTAAAAAGCAGCTAAACTACTGCAGCAGGAACTCCTTGTCAGGCAATAGAGGAACTGTCCCCAAACAGACATACTGGGGCAAAGGCAAGAGAGACAGTCCCCCAGGTTAACAACAACATCCCTTTCTGAAGGACAGTACAACAACTTACACCAACCTGGACCCAGATATGGAGATCATAACAGAAGAGGACAACAATAAGCAATCACTGTAATAGGAGAGATGAGTCCAGCGGAAAAGTGACCCATCACCACAGTGTCATAAATCAGTGACCACGAATGTTGTGAGGTTAAAGGCCCAGTGCAGTCAAAAACGAGATTGTCCTGTGTTTTATATATATTTCCACACTATGAGGTTGGTATAATACTGTGAAATAGTGAAAAGGATGATAATGCCCTTTTAGTGTAGGAGCTGTTTGAAAAGAGCTCCTGAAATTTCAGCCTGTTCTGCTGGGATAGAGGTTTGGCCTTCCACGGTGACATCACCATGCGGTAAATTGGTTAATAGACCAATAAGAAAGAGAGTTCCAAACCTCTCTGCCAATAATAGCTCATTTTCATTGTTCCCTCCCCACAGGCCTAGCAAGATTCTTGCTTGAGAAATTGCCCTTTGCTAAGAAGCTATTTCTGTTTCTTTTTGACAATTTGAATTGAAAACAATCACAGTAAGGTACTTAGCTGTTACCCAGAAATGATTGGATATTGAGATAAACATGCCTGCATTGGACCTTTAACCTTTGCCTTGTCTAGTTGTATCAGGTTAATGTTGCAGATGAGTATTTTAATCAGACCAGGGGCCAATAAACATGTGGTGTGATGTCAGCAACACGTGGGCACCTCTCACTGTGAGCTATTTCTATACCAGACATGTCGAGAGAGAGATACTGAGAGGAACCTTTCTTTCACCCCTTCTTAGTTCAGACTCACAGGATTCTCTCTCCTTTCCAGCTCAGTATCTGTCTGTGTGTGTATGCTCTTACGCACTAGCTAGTTCACTTAATTCCCTTAAGTCATGAAGGTAAGTACATTTTGGGATTCCATTGTGATGCGTGGGTGATGTTGTGGCTGTTTTTTGCTCCAACAGCCAGTGTTGTCCCTTTTTTGGAATATCCAGATTTCTACTCGGACTGCAATAGAAAATAACAGAAATGTCCCATTACAACAACATCATCATCATCACTATTCGAATGAGAGATCAAGCTGACAGGTTAATGCAGGATCTCTAGCTAGATAGTGTACTGAAGATAAGAGATTAGGTGTAGTGAAGGGGCTCTGATACAGAACCTAGCTCAGAGCAGACAGTGTAGTGAAGGGGCTCTGATACAGAACCTAGCTCAGAGCAGACAGTGTAGTGAAGGGGCTCTGATACAGAACCTAGCTCAGAGCAGACAGTGTAGTGAAGGGACTGTGATACAGAACCTAGCTCAGAGCAGACAGTGTAGTGAAGGGGCTCTGATACAGAACCTAGCTCAGAGCAGACAGTGTAGTGAAGGGACTGTGATACAGAACCTAGCTCAGAGCAGACAGTGTAGTGAAGGGACTGTGATACAGAACCTAGCTCAGAGCAGACAGTGTAGTGAAGGGACTGTGATACAGAACCTAGCTCAGAGCAGACAGTGTAGTGAAGGGACTGTGATACAGAACCTAGCTCAGAGCAGACAGTGTAGTGAAGGGACTGTGATACAGAACCTAGCTCAGAGCAGACAGTGTAGTGAAGGGACTGTGATACAGAACCTAGTTCAGAGCAGACAGTGTAGTGAAGGGACTGTGATACAGACCCTAGCTCAGAGCAGACAGTGTAGTGAAGGGACTGTGATACAGAACCTAGCTCAGAGCAGACAGTGTAGTGAAGGGACTGTGATTTATAAAAGCAATAAGGCACCTCGGGGGTTGGTGGTATATATACCACGGCTAAGGCTGTATCCAGTCACTCAGCGTTGCGTTGTGCATAAGAATGCCCGTTAGCCGTGGTATATTGACCATATACCACACCTCCTGTGTCTTATTGCTATATATAGTATAGTACAGTGCAGTATAGTATAATACAGTATAATATAGTATAATACAGTACAGTATAGTATATTACAGTAGAGTACAGTACAGTATAGCATAGTACAGTGCAGTATAGTATAATACAGTACAGTATATTACAGTAGAGTACAGTACAGTATAGCATAGTACAGTGCAGTATATTACAGTAGAGTACAGTACAGTATAGCATAGTACAGTGCAGTATAGTATAATACAGTACAGTATAGTATATTACAGTAGAGTACAGTACAGTATAGTATAGTACAGTGCAGTATAGTATAATACAGTACAGTATATTACAGTAGAGTACAGTACAGTATAGCATAGTACAGTACAGTATATTACAGTAGAGTACAGTACAGTATAGCATAGTACAGTACAGTATATTACAGTAGAGTACAGTACAGTATAGCATAATACAGTGCAGTATAGTATAATACAGTACAGTATAGTATATTACAGTAGAGTACAGTACAGTATAGTATAGTACAGTGCAGTATAGTATACTATATTACAGTAGAGTACAGTACAGTATAGTATAGTACAGTGCAGTATAGTATAATATATTACAGTAGAGTACAGTACAGTATAGCATAGTACAGTGCAGTATAGTATAATATATTACAGTAGAGTACAGTACAGTATAGCATAGTACAGTGAGACATCACTTACTGTTGTGGAGTGGCTCATCTTGTCAAAGCGGAACTTCAAGTTTGACCTGGGAGACATCTTACTCTTCACATCTGGAGGGAGAATAAGATAAAGCCTCCGTTAAACAGACGAATACATAGTCTATTATTTAGTGTCAATCACACATTGAGGATGAGGAAACATACTCGCAAACAATCCCGTAAGTAACATGAGCTTCCTGATAGTAAAGAACGTAAACAAACCCACGACTGTACTCTAGAGTGTAACACATGGACACAGAGGGCATAGAGACCTACAGTATATAACAGTGGTGGTTGAAAACCATACTCATGTGTTGAGCAAGCCTAATGACTTGCAGAATGCCTAGACTTTAGCCCAGAGGGCTAACACGGTCTTGTGGTACGCAGGAGACCCAGGTTTGGATCCCGGTCAGTCACACCTAGGTGTTGTGTAGTGTATCAGTGTTTACCTGTGGGACTGCGACACATGATGAGGGGGGTGGCCGAGCCTTGGCTCTCCACGCTGAGGGAAGGGAAGGGGCTGAACACGGACGACGAGGCTATGGACGGATGGGTTCCCTGGGAGAGGAGGAGGAGGAGGATGACGATGAGGAAAAAGAGGAAGAGGGACGGACGACGACGAGGAGGAAGAGGAAGGAGAAGAGGAAGATGAGGATGAGCTGTCAGGGTGAGGGTAGTCATCCATTTGTATGCTTTCACTGTCACACACACTACAGACTACACACTACAGACTACACACTACAGACTACACACTACAGACTACACACTACAGACTACACACTACAGACTACAAACTACAGACTACACACTACAGACTACACACTACAGACTACACACTACAGACTACACACTACAGACTACAAACTACAGACTACAGACTACACACTACACACTACAGACTACAGACTAGGGCTACTAATTCAAGGCAGACAGACTTCAGCTGGAATTACTACACATGGTCGGTTTTCAGCAGTGTGCTGCCGCTGTGCTCTCCAAAACTGCTCCGGAGGGACACACAAATTCCAGCCGTAGGATATTAACAGAGTTCTGTTTAACAGCAAGACTGTAAACTGAGCTGTAAACTCTGGAACAGCAGTTTTGTGTGTGTAAACACGAATCTGTTTGTGTAATGTGTGGATGATACAACAATGATATGACATTCTCATCCTTTGCCAAGCGTGCGTGATTGACATCCAACACAATATGATCCAGAGAGAGTGACAGGAACCATAATTGACTTAATCACCAGCTGTCATGAGGTTGCATCCCCTCTATTTCTTCTCTCAGTGCTGCCAGATCCTCTCACATCATTCCAACTGTGCAATTTGTTGATGCCTTCATGCAGTTAATGATAAAACAAACATGGTCCTTATACAATACATCATTTTGGATCCCACCACTTCTGAGCACCACAGGCCTATGACCTGCCCAATTTTGTGCCAGAAGTACCATGCCGGTCCTGATCCAAATGCTATGGCTCACCCAAGCCCATCTCAACAACACCCCACTCCCCTACCCCTCTGCTCTACAGCCACCTGTCGCCCTGTCTCCCAGCCCACCGCCTCATTGTCCCCCTGACCCCCCTACTCCCTATCCCCCAACCCTCTGTCCATCCTCCATACACCCCCCAGCACAATGCCCCAAGGGCCTCCCCCTCCCCAGCCCCCTGTCTCTCCAGTGGCGTGGCCGCGGGCCCTCACAGTGTCAAGCTCCTCCAGGGCCTCTCCCTCTCCAGTGGTGCTGCTGAAGCTGCTGGTGCTGGAGGACGAGCGAGAGATGTTGGGTCTGCTGCTGCTGCAGTCCTTCAGCTTGAGGAACGGCCTGGTGACAGGAGGTAGAGGAACAGCATTAGAGGAGGGGAGAGAAGAGGGAATGGAAGGAGAGGAGACGAGAGGAAAAGATAGGAGAGGAGAGGAGAAGGGATGGAAGGAGAGGAGACGAGAGGAAAAGATAGGAGAGGAGAGGAGAAGGGATGGAAGGAGAGGAGACGAGAGGAAAATATAGGAGAGGGGAGGAGAGGAGAAGGAAGGAGAGGAGACGAGAGGAAAAGATAGTAGAGGGGAGGAGAGGAGAGGGGATGGAAGGAGAGGAGAAAAGAGGAAAAGATAGGAGAGGGGAGGAGAGGAGAGGAGAGGGGATGGGAGGAGAGGAGAGGAAAAGAGAGGGGAGGAGAGGGGATGGAAGGAGAGGAGGCGAGAGGAAAAGATAGGAGAGGGGATGGAAGGAGAGGATAAAAGAGGTAAAGATAGGAGAGGGGATGGGATGGAAGGAGATGAGATGAAAAGATAGGAGAGGGGAGGAGAGGAAAGGAGACAAGAGGAAAAGAGAGGGGAGGAGAGGAGAGGAGACAAGAGGAAAAGAGAGGGGAGGAGAGGGGATGGAAGGAGAGGAGGCGAGAGGAAAAGATAGGAGAGGGGATGGAAGGAGAGGAGGCGAGAGGAAAAGAGAGGGGATGGAAGGAGAGGAGGCGAGAGGAAAAGAGAGGGGAGGAGAGGGGATGGAAGGAGAGGAGGCGAGAGGAAAAGATAGGAGAGGGGATGGAAGGAGAGGATAAAAGAGGAAAAGATAGGAGAGGGGATGGAAGGAGATGAGATGAAAAGATAGGAGAGGGGAGGAGAGGAGAGGAGACAAGAGGAAAAGAGAGGGGAGGAGAGGGGATGGGAGTAGAGGAGAGGTTTACAAAGCATCTGCACACCTCATGCACATCTTGTGTGTTCATGTCCAGTGTTTTGTTTGTGGTTCATCTCACCTCTCCTTGTTGGGGCAGATCTCTGGCGAGCTGGGGTTGGACGACGTCTCTGATCTCCCTTCCTGTCCGAGGGGGCAAATGTCTGGGGTCTTTTGGTCACTGCAACAACATACAGACCAAGTTAGCAGATAGAACAAGTACACAATGACATGACAAAAGCCTCAGTATTAGTGATGATAAATACACAAACCAAAAGTTGACCTGAATGCAAAGCCTGCTCCCAGATCTGTTTGTGATGTATTGCCAGCTCCTGTGGTCATTAACAAAACAGCCCAAACAGATCTGGGACCGGGCTATGGAAAGCCTGCTGACCTGCGTGCGTGTCTGTCCGAGGGGCTCTCTGTGCTGGAGTGGAGGCGGGGGAAGAGGCCTGAACGACGCTTCACTGGACTCTTTAGGGGAGACTTGGCTGACAGCACTGGTGGCTGGAGAGAGAGACACAGCATTAACAAGCAGACAATATACAGATTTAAGAGGCTGATAGAGCTCAATAAAGGCAGATTTGGGCTACATTGTGATGGACCACTACCCTTCACATACAAAACAGTTGAAACTACATCAGCACACCGATTCTATGATTATGTTATATGGATGGGACTGTTTGCAAAAGTACATGTTGATATCATAAGACTAATTGGAGCAAATGTTTGCAATTTACCACGATTATGTGTATGCCCAGTTTAATTTGTGTGTAAATATGACTTTATGACCTCAAGCACTCCTCCCCCTCCACCCTCTCCCCCCTGCTCACCGAGAAGGTACTCTTTGTGCACTCGGTGCTCTGCGGCAGCCCCCCTCCACTCAAGCTGGCCGGGACCCCCCCTCCCACCCCTGGACTCCGGTGACGGTGGGACCCTACCATGGTCTCCATGGAGTGACTCCGGACGCGCATCGCACGCTAGGGGACAGGGACAGAGATGGGGACAGAGATGGGGACAGAGGAGGGGACAGAGACGGGGACAGAGATGGGGACAGAGGAGGGGACAGAGACGGGGACAGAGACGGGGACAGAGGAGGGGACAGAGACGGGGACAGAGACGGGGACAGAGGAGGGGACAGAAACGGGGACAGAGACGGGGACAGAGACGGGGACAGAGACGGGGACAGAGGAGGGGACAGAGACGGGGACAGAGACGGGGACAGAGGAGGGGACAGAGACGGGGACAGAGACGGGGACAGAGACGGGGACAGAGGAGGGGACAGAGACGGGGACAGAGACGGGGACAGAGGAGGGGACAGAGATGGGGACAGAGACGGGGACAGAGGAGGGGATAGAGATGGGGACAGAGACGGGGACAGAGGAGGGAGCGGAGACGGGACAGAGACGGGGACAGAGGAGGGAGCGGAGACGGGACAGAGGAGGGGATAGAGACGGGGACAGAGACGGGGACAGAGGAGGGAGCGGAGACGGGACAGAGACGGGGATAGAGACGGGGACAGAGACGGGGACAGAGGAGGGAGCGGAGACGGGACAGAGACGGGACAGAGGAGGGGATAGAGACGGGGACAGAGGAGGGGATAGAGACGGGGACAGAGACGGGGACAGAGGAGGGAGCGGAGATGGGACAGAGAGGGGGATAGAGACGGGGACAGAGACGGGGACAGAGGAGGGAGCGGAGACGGGACAGAGAGGGACAGAGATAGAGACGGGGACAGAGACGGGGACAGAGGAGGGAGCGGAGACGGGACAGAGACGGGGACAGAGGAGGGAGCGAGACGGGGACAGAGACGGGACAGACACAGAGGAGGGAGCGGAGACGGGACAGAGACGGGGACAGAGGACAGGGAGCGGAGACGGGACAGAGACGGGACAGAGGACGGGGACAGAGGAGGGAGCGGAGACGGGACAGAGACGGGACAGAGACGGGACAGAGACGGGGACAGAGGAGGGGATAGAGACGGGGACAGAGACGGGGACAGAGGAGGGAGCGGAGACGGGACAGAGACGGGACAGAGACGGGACAGAGACGGGGACAGAGGAGGGAGCAGAGAGAGAGAGGGAGCGGGACGGGGACAGAGACGGGACAGAGACGGGGACAGAGAGGGAGCAGGGGACAGAGGACAGAGGAGGGATAGAGACGGGGACAGAGACGGGGACAGAGGAGGGAGCGGAGACGGGACAGAGACGGGACAGAGACGGGACAGAGACGGGGACAGAGGAGGGAGCGGAGACGGGACAGAGACGGGGACAGAGGAGGGAGCGAGACGGGACAGAGACGGGACAGAGAGGGGATAGAGACGGGGACAGAGACGGGGACAGAGCAGGGAGCGGAGACGGGACAGAGACGGGACAGAGGAGGGGAGCGGGATGGGACAGAGACGGGGACAGAGGAGGGAGCGGAGACGGGGACAGAGACGGGGACAGAGGAGGGAGCGGAGACGGGACAGAGACGGGGACAGGGACGGGGGACAGAGAGGGACGGGGACAGAGACGGGGACAGAGGAGGGAGCGGAGATGGGACAGAGACGGGGACAGAGGAGGGAGCGGAGATGGGACAGAGACGGGGACAGAGAGGGAGCGGAGACGGGACAGAGACGGGACAGAGAGGGAGACAGAGAGACAGGGACAGAGGGGACAGAGGAGAGGAGGGGAGACGGAGACGGGACAGAGAGGGAGAGATGGGACAGAGACAGGGACAGAGGACAGGGAGGGAGCGGAGACGGGACAGAGACGGGGACAGAGGAGGGAGCGGAGACGGGACAGAGACGGGGACAGAGACGGGACAGAGACGGGGACAGAGGAGGGGAGCGGAGACGGGACAGAGACGGGGACAGAGGAGGGAGCGGAGGGACAGAGACGGGGACAGAGGAGGGAGCGGAGACAGAGACGGGGACAGAGGAGGGGATAGAGACGACGGGACAGAGACGGGGACAGAGGAGGGAGCGGAGACGGGACAGAGACGGGGACAGAGACGGGGGGACAGAGGAGGGGGAGCGGAGACGGGACAGAGACGGGGACAGAGGAGGGAGCGGGACAGAGACGGGACAGAGGAGGGGACAGAGGAGGGGATAGGGGGGACAGAGGGGACAGGGACAGAGGGACAGGGACGGGAGACAGAGACGGGGACAGAGACAGGGACAGGGAGGGGAGAGGAGGGGACAGAGACAGAGACGGGACAGAGACGGGGGGACAGAGACGGGGACAGAGGAGGGAGCGGAGACGGGACAGAGACGGGACAGAGGAGGGGATAGAGACGGGGACAGAGACGGGGACAGAGGAGGGAGCGGAGACGGGACAGAGACGGGGACAGAGGAGGGAGCGGAGACGGGACAGAGACGGGACAGAGGAGGGGATAGAGACGGGGACAGAGGAGGGGATAGAGACGGGGACAGAGACGGGGACAGAGGAGGGGATAGAGACGGGGACAGAGACGGGACAGAGATGGGACAGAGACGGGGACAGAGGAGGGGATAGAGACGGGGACAGAGACGGGGACAGAGGAGGGAGCGGAGACGGGACAGAGACGGGACAGAGACGGGATAGAGACGGGACAGAGACGGGATAGAGACGGGGACAGAGACGGGGACAGAGGAGGGAGCGGAGACGGGACAGAGACGGGGACAGGGACGGGGACAGAGGAGGGGATAGAGACGGGGACAGAGACAGGGACAGAGGAGGGGATAGAGACGGGGACAGAGGAGGGAGCGGAGACGGGACAGAGAGGGGGATAGAGACGGGGACAGAGACGGGGACAGAGGAGGGAGCGGAGACGGGACAGAGAGGGGGATAGAGACGGGGACAGAGACGGGGACAGAGGAGGGAGCGGAGACGGGACAGAGACGGGACAGAGGAGGGGATAGAGACGGGGACAGAGACGGGGACAGAGGAGGGAGCGGAGACGGGACAGAGACGGGGACAGAGACGGGACAGAGACGGGGACAGAGGAGGGGATAGAGACGGGGACAGAGACGGGGACAGAGACGGGACAGAGACAGGACAGAGACGGGATAGAGACGGGGACAGAGACGGGGCCAGAGGAGGGAGCGGAGACGGGACAGAGACGGGACAGAGACGGGACAGAGACAGGACAGAGACGGGATAGAGACGGGGACAGAGACGGGGCCAGAGGAGGGAGCGGAGACGGGACAGAGACGGGGACAGGGACGGGGACAGAGGAGGGGATAGAGACGGGGACAGAGACAGGGACAGAGGAGGGGATAGAGACGGGGACAGAGGAGGGAGCGGAGACGGGACAAGGATTGGACAGAGACGGGGACAGAGATGGGGACAGAGGAGGGAGCGGAGACGGAGTGAGAGAGTAAAGAGGACAGAGGAAGAGAAGGGAAATTAATACAGTCATTATCTCAGCACACAGTTGAGACAAGCACAGTACCCCTGGATGGAGAACATGTTCTGAGGTAAAGGAGGCTTGCTTAAGGGCCCAACCCAAGGGCCCAACATCTTTAGGATGTGAACCCAGCAGCCCTCCAGTTTCCAGATCAATTGACCCCATTTTCTTCCCAGCGCCTGACCCGGGATTTGAACTGGTCCAACTACCTACTGCATCCTGCAACTAAACCGAACCTGTGTACTCGTCAATTTCCAAAGCTCTTTGACTGTGGTGTGTATTAAACTCTCATGGACAGACTTCGTAAACATGGAGCATATGGCCAAATGAAGCAAGATTAGGTGAGTATTATAGAATATTCTTTATGTATTCTATTGATAATGTGGTTGGGTAAAATGAATGTATCTGATATTGATCCAATCAGATTTATGTTCATGGGAAAGGTCAAACCTGCAATTACAGTGTACTGTCAGCAGAGAGTGCACTTCTCCTACACAGAGGAATAAGGAGAGAAAATGCAATGCATGGACAGTGAGAGATATGAATATTAACAGTGTTGGGGAGTAGCGAACTACATGTAAATCAACTAGTAATGAAATTATAATCTAGGTAGTGTTTCAGTAGTGTTTTACTAGTGGAACTACGTACTACTTTTTAAAATCTAAAATAACATAAAATATGGATAAACAAGAATTTCCTTTCTTTTTTTTGGCATCAGACCTGCCTAATTCTCAGTTGAAACGTGTTCAACAGGCTAAATTACACATTGTGTTAGCATCTGACTCCAGAATGATCCGGGTTTTTTTGTTGTTGCAATTTGTAGTCTACGACATTTCAGATTTAGCTATGATAATGTATCACAAAGTAGTTTGGGTGTAGTGAACTACTTTTTCAAAGTAGCTTTCGTTATGCGAACTATATTGGTCTTAAAGGTAGCTTTAGTGTCCCTTAACCTCTTCCAGTGTGAAGTAATTGGTAGCTCCGTAAACTATATTTTCAAAGTAGCTTCCCCAACACTGAATATGACTGATAATGATGTTCTGTGTACTAGGCTACTATCTGAGGTCACTGAAATCGTGAAGGAAATCACCACAAGCCTCATGATAATGTGTCATCACTAGGAGGTCAGACTAAGGGAAATAGGGGCGCTGGGTGTTAGTCGCCAGGGCATAAAACACAACAAACAAAACCACCGGAATAGTCTTTATTGAGTGTTTCAATGTTTGGAGATGATTTCAAGACGTGCTTTGTTCTGATTCTCAATCAGTATGATACAGTATCTGCGACGACAGGTAATAGACAATGACTGCTGTTGTAGAGATGAGCACAGCATCCCCAGTGGTTGAACGAGTGGCATGTAACACACACCTCCACACTGCCTGTGAACACAGCGAGACACCATATGGTCAGACAGGGGGGATGGGGGAGGGAGGAAGGAAGGGAGAGAGACGGGTAAGGTGGTACGATGATTAACATCCCGTAATCTCAACCAACAGCAGCGTGGCGGGAGACAGAGAGAAAGAGAGGGAGAGAGGGAGAGAGGGAGAGAGGGAGAGAGGGAGAGAGGGAGAGAAATAGAGAGGGGGTCTGTGTGTCTGCGTGTCAGAGAGAGAGAGAGACAGAGAGAGAGAGAGGGAGAGAAATAGAGAGGGGGTCTGTGTGTCTGCGTGTGAGAGAGAGACAGAGAGAGAGCGCTGGACAGAGAGAAAGGGAGAGAGAGACAGCGCGAGAGAGAGAGAGAGAGAGAGAGAGAGAGAGAGAGAGAGAGAGAGAGAGAGAGAGAGAGAGAGAGAGAGAGAGAGAGAGAGAGAGAGAAAGAGAGAGGGGGTCTGTGTGTCTGCGTGTGAGAGAGAGAGAGAGAGAGAGCGCTGGACAGAGAGAAAGGGAGAGAGAGACAGCGCGAGAGAGAGAGAGAGAGAGAGAGAGAGAGAGAGAGAGAGAGAGAGAGAGAGAGAGAGAGAGAGAGAAAGAGAGAGAGAGACAACATCAGTAGACTAGATAGGTGAAAGAGAGGGTACAGGACAGGTTCAGACAGGTTCAGACAGGTTCAGACAGGTTCAGACATGGCGTCAGATGACGAGGTAAAGAACTGTGTTAAAGAGTCACCTTGAAGGACTCCAGCAGTCCCCCATGGCCCCCGTTCTCCAGCTTGTCCTCCTCCCCAGCGTGGCCGAGCCCCAGAGTAGCCTGGGTCTGTCTGTGGAGCTCATCGTGAAGGTTATCCAGCAAGGCAGCTCGCGTCCGCCCCTGGAACACACACACCCACAGACGCATGTACACACGTATGCATAGAGACACACAGACACACACAGACGCACAGATGCAAGCAAACACACACACACGAAACAACACCACCACGTTTCATTTAAGAAGCAGCGGTAGAGGTGACTGAGACAGATGAAAGAGATTGAACAACACATCCAGGGTGTCTTGAGTCATCTTCCCCTCTCACCTCTAGCTTGGCGAACTTGTCAGACTTGTAGCAGGCGTTCTCTGCATTGATCAGCTTTGTCAGCAGGAAGTCGCGGAACTCAGGACCCTGTGGAGAGAGGAGAAGGGGAGGGGGGTGGAAGGGGAGAGGTGACTTTCATCAGCACCATACTCATCATCATTTGGTCGCCTGGAGTCGACGGGACGAAAAGGACTGATACAGCGCCTTCAGAATGTATTCACAAAATGTTCCACATTTTGTTGTGTTACAGTCTGAATTTGAAATGGATTAAATTGAGATTTTGTATCACTGGTCTTTACACAAAATACCCCATAATGTCAAAGTGGAATTACGTTTTTAGATAAAAATGATTTCTAAATGAAAAGCTCAAATGTTTTGAGTCGATAAATATTCATAGTCTTTGTTATGGCCTAAATAAGTTCAGGGGTAAAAATGTACTTAACAAGTCACATCATAAGTTCCATGGACTCCCTCTGAGTACAATAATAAATAGTGTTAAACATGATTGTTGAACGACTACCTCATCTCTGTACCCCACACATACAATGATCTGTAAGGTCCCTCAGTCGAGCAGTGAATGTCAAACACAGGTTCAACCACAAAGACCAGGGTGGTTTTCCAGTTCCTGGCAAAGAAGGGCACCTATTGGTAGATGGGTATAAATATTTTTTCTAAAACGTGCATCCTATATGCAACAAGGCACTAAAGTAATACTGCAAAGACAAGAGGAAAAGCAATTCACTTTTCGTCCTCAATACAAAACTTTTACGTTTGGGATGGAGCCAACAAATCACTGAGTACCACTCTTCATATTTTCAAGCATGGTGGTGGCTGCATCATGTTATGGGTATATATGGCTTTTTTTTAGGATGAAAAATTAATGGAATAGAGCGAAGCACAGACAAAATCCTAGAGGGAAAATCTGGTTCAGTCTGCTTTTCCAACATACACTGGGAAACAAATTCACCTTTCAGCAGGACAATAACCTAAAACACAAGGACAAATCTACACTGGAGTTGCTTACCAAGATGACATTGAATGTTCCTGAGTGGACTAGTTACAGTTTTGACTTAAATCGGCATGAAAATGTATGGCAAGACTTGAAAATCTGGCAATGATCAACAACCAATAAGAAGAATGTGCAAATATTGTAAAATCCAGATGTGTAAAGCTCTTAGAGACTTACCCAAAAAGACTCACAGCTGTAATCGCTGCCAAATGTGATTCTAACATGTATTGACTTGCAGGTGTGAATGGTTATGTAAATTCGATATTTCTGTATTCAATTTTTAATACATTTGCAAAAATGTCTAAAAACATGTTTTCACTTTGTAACGGGGTATTGTGTGTAGATAGATGGTTGTGAATTTAAAAAAAATATATATATATTTTGAATTCAGGCTGTTACACAACAATATGTGGAATAAGTCAAGGAGTATGAATACAATCTGAAAAAACTGTAAATGATGGCAGGTTTCTCATCAAATTTTCACTGTAAATAACAATGGGAAACTTTAACTCCATCTCTCTCTCTCCCTCTCTCTCTCTCTCTCTCTCTCTCTCTCTCTCTCTCTCTCTCTCTCTCTCTCTCTCTCTCTCTCTCTCTCTTTATCTCTATCCCTCTCCTTCAATCTCTCTCTCTTTATCTCTATCCCTCTCCTTCAATCTCTCTCTCTTTATCCCTCTCCTTCAATCTCTCTCTCTTTATCTCTATCCCTCTCCTTCAATCTCTTTCTCTACTCTCTGTATCTTTATCCCTCTCCTTCAATCTCTCTCTGTATCTTTATCCCTCTCCTTCAATCTCTCTCTGTATCTTTATCCCTCTCCTTCAATCTCTCTCTCTTTATCTCTATCCATCTCCTTCAATCTCTCTCTCTACTCTCTGTATCTCTATCCCTCTCCTTCAATCTCTCTCTCTACTCTCTGTATCTCTATCCCTCTCCTTCAATCTCCCTCTGTATCTTTATCCCTCTCCTTCAATCTCCCTCTGTATCTTTATCCCTCTCCTTCAATCTCTCTCTCTACTCTCTGTATCTTTATCCCTCTCCTTCAATCTCCCTCTGTATCTTTATCCCTCTCCTTCAATCTCTCTCTCTTTATCTCTATCCCTCTCCTTCAATCTCTCTCTCTACATCTCTATCCCTCTCCTTCAATCTCTCTCTCTACTCTCTGTATCTTTATCCCTCTCCTTCAATCTCTCTCTCTTTATCTCTATCCCTCTCCTTCAATCTCTCTACTCTCTGTATCTTTATCCCTCTCCTTCAATCTCTCTCTCTTTATCTCTATCCCTCTCCTTCAATCTCTCTCTCTACTCTCTGTATCTCTATCCCTCTCCTTCAATCTCCCTCTGTATCTCTATCCCTCTCCTTCAATCTCTCTCTCTTTATCTCTATCCCTCTCCTTCAATCTCTCTCTCTACTCTCTGTATCTTTATCCCTCTCCTTCAATCTCTCTCTCTTTATCTCTATCCCTCTCCTTCAATCTCTCTCTCTACTCTCTGTATCTTTATCCCTCTCCTTCAATCTCTCTCTCTTTATCTCTATCCCTCTCCTTCAATCTCTCTCTCTTTATCTCTATCCCTCTCCTTCAATCTCTCTCTACTCTCTGTATCTTTATCCCTCTCCTTCAATCTCTCTCTCTTTATCTCTATCCATCTCCTTCAATCTCTCTCTCTACTCTCTGTATCTTTATCCCTCTCCTTCAATCTCTCTCTTTTATCTCTATCCCTCTCCTTCAATCTCTCTCTTTTATCTCTATCCATCTCCTTCAATCTCTCTCTCTACTCTCTGTATCTTTATCCCTCTCCTTCAATCTCTCTCTCTTTATCTCTATCCCTCTCCTTCAATCTCCCTCTGTATCTTTATCCCTCTCCTTCAATCTCTCTCTCTTTATCTCTATCCATCTCCTTCAATCTCTCTCTCTACTCTCTGTATCTTTATCCCTCTCCTTCAATCTCTCTCTTTATCTCTATCCATCTCCTTCAATCTCTCTCTGTATCTTTATCCCTCTCCTTCAATCTCTCTCTCTTTATCTCTATCCATCTCCTTCAATCTCTCTCTCTACTCTCTGTATCTTTATCCCTCTCCTTCAATCTCTCTCTCTACTCTCTGTATCTCTATCCCTCTCCTTCAATCTCTCTCTGTATCTTTATCCCTCTCCTTCAATCTCTCTCTCTCTCTCTTTATCCCTCTCCTTCAATCTCTCTCTGTATCTTTATCCCTCTCCTTCAATCTCTCTCTGTATCTTTATCCCTCTCCTTCAATCTCTCTCTCTTTATCTCTATCCATCTCCTTCAATCTCTCTCTCTACTCTCTGTATCTTTATCCCTCTCCTTCAATCTCTCTCTCTACTCTCTGTATCTCTATCCCTCTCCTTCAATCTCTCTCTGTATCTTTATCCCTCTCCTTCAATCTCTCTCTCTTTATCTCTATCCCTCTCCTTCAATCTCTCTCTCTACTCTCTGTATCTCTATCCCTCTCCTTCAATCTCCCTCTGTATCTTTATCCCTCTCCTTCAATCTCTCTCTCTTTATCTCTATCCCTCTCCTTCAATCTCTCTCTACATCTCTATCCCTCTCCTTCAATCTCTCTCTCTTTATCTCTATCCCTCTCCTTCAATCTCTCTCTCTTTATCTCTATCCCTCTCCTTCAATCTCTCTCTCTACTCTCTGTATCTTTATCCCTCTCCTTCAATCTCTCTCTCTTTATCTCTATCCCTCTCCTTCAATCTCTCTCTCTACTCTCTGTATCTTTATCCCTCTCCTTCAATCTCCCTCTGTATCTCTATCCCTCTCCTTCAATCTCTCTCTCTTTATCTCTATCCCTCTCCTTCAATCTCTCTCTCTACTCTCTGTATCTCTATCCCTCTCCTTCAATCTCCCTCTGTATCTCTATCCCTCTCCTTCAATCTCTCTCTCTACTCTCTGTATCTCTATCCCTCTCCTTCAATCTCCCTCTGTATCTCTATCCCTCTCCTTCAATCTCTCTCTCTGTATCTTTATCCCTCTCCTTCAATCTCTCTCTGTATCTTTATCCCGCTCCTTCAATATCTCTCTGTATCTTTATCCCTCTCCTTCAATCTCTCTCTGTATCTTTATCCCTCTCCTTCAATCTCTCTCTCTACTCTCTGTATCTCTATCCCTCTCCTTCAATCTCCCTCTGTATCTCTATCCCTCTACTTCAATCTCTCTCTGTATCTTTATCCCTCTCCTTCAATCTCTCTCTGTATCTTTATCCCTCTCATTCAATCTCTCTCTCTCTCTTTATCCCTCTCCTTAAATCTCTCTCTGTATCTTTATCCCTCTCCTTCAATCTCTCTCTGTATCTTTATCCCTCTCCTTCAATCTCTCTCTCTTTATCTCTATCCCTCTCCTTCAATCTCTCTCTCTTTATCTCTATCCCTCTCCTTCAATCTCTCTCTCTACATCTTTATCCCTCTCCTTCAATCTCTCTCTCTACTCTCTGTATCTTTATCCATCTCCTTCAATCTCTCTCTACTCTCTGTATCTTTATCCCTCTCCTTCAATCTCTCTCTCTACTCTCTGTATCTCTATCCCTCTCCTTCAATCTCTCCCTGTATCTTTATCCCTCTCCTTCAATCTCTCTATCCCTCTCCTTCAATCTCTCTCTCTCTCTTTATCCCTCTCCTTCAATCTCTCTCTGTATCTTTATCCCTCTCCTTCAATCTCTCTCTGTATCTTTATCCCTCTCCTTCAATCTCTCTCTGTATCTTTATCCCTCTCCTTCAATCTCCCTCTGTATCTTTATCCCTCTCCTTCAATCTCTCTCTGTATCTTTATCCCTCTCCTTCAATCTCTCTCTCTCTCTTTATCCCTCTCCTTCAATCTCTCTCTCTCTCTCCTTCAATCCCTCTCCTTCAATCTCTCTCTTTCTTTATCCCTCTCCTTCAATCTCTCTCTCTTCTTTATCCCTCTCTTCAATCTTCTCTGTATCTTTATCCCTCTCCTTCAATCTCTCTCTGTATCTTTATCCCTCTCCTTCAATCTCCCTCTGTATCTTTATCCCTCTCCTTCAATCTCTCTCTTTTATCCCTCTCCTTCAATCTCTCTCTCTCTTTATCCCTCTCCTTCAATCTCTCTCTCTCTTTATCCCTCTCCTTCAATCTCTCTCTCTTTCCTCTCTCCTTCAATCTCTCTCTCTATCCCTCTCCTTCAATCTCTCTCTTTATCCTCTCTCCTTCAATCTCTCTCTCTCTCTCTCTCTCTCTCTCTCTCTCTCTCTCTCTCTCTATCTCTATCTCTCTATCTCTATCTCTCTTCTCTCTCTCTCTCTCTTTATCCTCTCTTATCTTTCCCTCTCCTTCAATCTCTCTGTATCTTTATCCCTCTCCTTCAATCTCTCTCTCTACTCTCTGTATCTTTATCCCTCTCCTTCAATCTCTCTCTCTCTCTCTGTATCTTTATCCCTCTCCTTCAATCTCTCTCTCTGTATCTTTATCCCTCTCCTTCAATCTCTCTCTCTATCTTTATCCCTCTCCTTCAATCTCTCTCTCTCTCTCCTTCAATCTTTATCTTTATCCCTCTCCTTCAATCTCTCTCTGTATCTTTATCCCTCTCCTTCAATCTCTCTCTGTATCTTTATCCCTCTCCTTCAATCTCCTCTGTATCTTTATCCCTCTCAATCTTCAATCTCTCTCTCTCTTATCCCTCTCCTTCAATCTCTCTCTGTATCTTTATCCCTCTCCTTCAATCTCTCTCTCTCTATCCCTCTCCTTCAATCTCTCTCTCTCTCTTTATCCCTCTCCTTCAATCTCTCTCTGTATCTTTATCCCTCTCCTTCAATCTCTCTCTCTCTCTTTATCCCTCTCCTTCAATCTCTCTCTCTTTTTATCCCTCTCCTTCAATCTCTCTCTGTATCTTTATCCCTCTCCTTCAATCTCTCTCTCTCTTTTTATCCCTCTCCTTCAATCTCTCTCTGTATCTCTATCCCTCTCCTTCAATCTCCTCTGTATCTTTATCCCTCTCCTTCAATCTCTCTCTCTCTTTTATCCCTCTCCTTCAATCTCCCTCTGTATCTTTATCCCTCTCCTTCAATCTCTCTCTCTTTATCCCTCTCCTTCAATCTCTCTCTCTCTCTTTATCCCTCTCCTTCAATCTCTCTCTCTCTTTTTATCCCTCTCCTTCAATCTCTCTCTCTCTTTATCCCTCTCCTTCAATCTCTCTCTGTATCTTTATCCCTCTCCTTCAATCTCTCTCTCTCTCTTTATCCCTCTCCTTCAATCTCTCTCTGTATCTCTATCCCTCTCCTTCAATCTCCCCCTGTATCTTTATCCCTCTCCTTCAATCTCTCTCTGTATCTTTATCCCTCTCCTTCAATCTCTCTCTGTATCTTTATCCCTCTCCTTCAATCTCTCTCTCTTTATCTCTATCCATCTCCTTCAATCTCTCTCTCTACTCTCTGTATCTTTATCCCTCTCCTTCAATCTCTCTCTCTACTCTCTGTATCTCTATCCCTCTCCTTCAATCTCTCTCTGTATCTTTATCCCTCTCCTTCAATCTCTCTCTCTATCTCTATCCCTCTCCTTCAATCTCTCTCTCTCTCTCTGTATCTCTATCCCTCTCCTTCAATCTCCTCTGTATCTTTATCCCTCTCCTTCAATCTCTCTCTCTTTATCTCTATCCCTCTCCTTCAATCTCTCTCTCTACATCTCTATCCCTCTCCTTCAATCTCTCTCTCTTTATCTCTATCCCTCTCCTTCAATCTCTCTCTCTTTATCTCTATCCATCTCCTTCAATCTCTCTCTCTACTCTCTGTATCTTTATCCCTCTCCTTCAATCTCTCTCTCTTTATCTCTATCCCTCTCCTTCAATCTCCCTCTGTATCTTTATCCCTCTCCTTCAATCTCTCTCTCTTTATCTCTATCCATCTCCTTCAATCTCTCTCTCTACTCTCTGTATCTTTATCCCTCTCCTTCAATCTCTCTCTCTTTATCTCTATCCATCTCCTTCAATCTCTCTCTGTATCTTTATCCCTCTCCTTCAATCTCTCTCTCTTTATCTCTATCCATCTCCTTCAATCTCTCTCTCTACTCTCTGTATCTTTATCCCTCTCCTTCAATCTCTCTCTCTCTCTTTATCCCTCTCCTTCAATCTCTCTCTCTTTCTTTATCCTCTCCTTCAATCTCTCTGTATCTTTATCCCTCTCCTTCAATCTCTCTCTCTCTCTTGTATCTTTATCCCTCTCCTTCAATCTCTCTCTGTATCTTTATCCCTCTCCTTCAATCTCTCTCTCCCTCTCTCTATCTTTATCCCTCTCCTTCAATCTCTCTCTCTTTTATCCCTCTCCTTCAATCTCTCTCTCTATCTTTATCCCTCTCCTTCAATCTCTCTCTCTTTATCCCTCTCCTTCATCTCTCTCTTTATCTCTCTCTCTCTCTCTCTCTTCTATCCCTCTCCTTCAATCTCTCTCTCTCTCTCTCTCTCTCTCTTCTCCTCTCTCTCTATCTTTATCTCTCTGTATCTTTATCTCCTTCAATCTCTCTCTTATCCCTCTCCTTCAATCTCTCTCTACTCTCT
Source organism: Oncorhynchus gorbuscha (assembly GCF_021184085.1). Taxonomy (NCBI): domain Eukaryota; kingdom Metazoa; phylum Chordata; class Actinopteri; order Salmoniformes; family Salmonidae; genus Oncorhynchus; species Oncorhynchus gorbuscha. The sequence goes on from NC_060185.1 coordinate 44,927,932, forward strand.
GTATCTTTATCCCTCTCCTTCAATCTCTCTCTCTACTCTCTGTATCTTTATCCCTCTCCTTCAATCTCTCTCTACTCTCTGTATCTCTATCCCTCTCCTTCAATCTCTCTCTGTATCTTTATCCCTCTCCTTCAATCTCTCTCTCTCTCTCTATCCCTCTCCTTCAATCTCTCTCTGTATCTTTATCCCTCTCCTTCAATCTCTCTCTTATCTTTATCCCTCTCCTTCAATCTCTCTCTGTATCTTTATCCCTCTCCTTCAATCTCTCTCTGTATCTTTATCCCTCTCCTTCAATCTCTCTCTCTCTTTATCCCTCTCCTTCAATCTCTCTCTGTATCTTTATCCCTCTCCTTCAATCTCTCTCTCTCTTCTTTATCCCTCTCCTTCAATCTCTCTCTCTTTATCTCTATCCATCTCCTTCAATCTCTCTCTCTACTCTCTGTATCTTTATCCCTCTCCTTCAATCTCTCTCTTTATCTCTATCCCTCTCCTTCAATCTCTCTGTATCTTTATCCCTCTCCTTCAATCTCTCTCTTTTATCTCTATCCATCTCCTTCAATCTCTCTCTCTACTCTCTGTATCTTTATCCCTCTCCTTCAATCTCTCTCTCTTATCTCTATCCATCTCCTTCAATCTCTCTCTGTATCTTTATCCCTCTCCTTCAATCTCTCTCTCTTTATCTCTATCCATCTCCTTCAATCTCTCTCTCTCTCTGTATCTTTATCCCTCTCCTTCAATCTCTCTCTCTCTCTTATCCCTCTCCTTCAATCTCTCTCTCTCTCTTTATCCCTCTCCTTCAATCAATCCCTCTCCTTCAATCTCTATCTCTTCTTATCCCTCTCCTTCAATCTCTCTCTGTATCTTTATCCCTCTCCTTCAATCTCTCTCTGTATATCTTTATCCCTCTCCTTCAATCTCTCTCTCTCTCTTTATCCCTCTCCTTCAATCTCTCTCTGTATCTTTATCCTCTCTCTCTTTATCAATCTCTCTGTATCTTTATCCCTCTCCTTCAATCTCTCTCTTTATCTCTCTCCTTATCTCTCTCTCTCTCTCTCTCTTCTCCTTCTCCTTCAATCTCTCTCTCTCTCTCTCTCTCTCTCTATCTCTCTCCTTCTCTCTCTCTCTCTCTCTCTCTCTCTCTATCTTTATCTCTCTCTCTCTCTATCTTTATCCTCTCTGTATCTTTATCCCTCTCCTTCAATCTCTCTCTCTTTATCCCTCTCCTTCAATCTCTCTCTCTCTCTCTGTATCTTTATCCCTCTCCTTCAATCTCTCTCTCTACTCTCTGTATCTTTATCCCTCTCTCTTCTCTCTCTCTACTCTCTGTATCTCTATCCCTCTCCTTCAATCTCTCTCTTATCTTTATCCCTCTCCTTCAATCTCTCTCTCTCTCTCTTATCCCTCTCCTTCAATCTCTCTCTGTATCTTTATCCCTCTCCTTCAATCTCTCTCTGTATCTTTATCCCTCTCCTTCAATCTCTCTCTGTATCTTTATCCCTCTCCTTCAATCTCTCTCTCTGTATCTTTATCCCTCTCCTTCAATCTCTCTCTCTATCTTTATCCCTCTCCTTCAATCTCTCTCTGTATCTTTATCCCTCTCCTTCAATCTCTCTCTTTATCTCTCTCTTCCCTCTCTCTTCATCTCTCTCTCCTTCAATCTCTTTATCCCTCTCCTTCAATCTCTCTCTCTCTTTATCCCTCTCCTTCAATCTCTCTCTCTCTCTATCCCTCTCTCTTCAATCTCTCTCTCTCTCTTTATCCCTCTCCTTCAATCTCTCTCTCTATCTTTATCCCTCTCCTTCAATCTCTCTCTCTCTCTTTATCCCTCCTTCAATCTCTCTCTGTATCTCTATCCCTCTCTTCAATCTCTCTCTGTATCTTTATCCCTCTCCTTCAATCTCTCTCTCTCTCTTTATCCCTCTCCTTCAATCTCCCTCTGTATCTTTATCCCTCTCCTCTCTCTCTCTTATCCCTCTCCTTCAATCTCTTCTCTCTATCCCTCTCTTCAATCTCTCTCTCTCTCTTTATCCCTCTCCTTCAATCTCTCTCTCTCTCTTTATCCCTCTCCTTCAATCTCTCTCTCTATCTTTATCCCTCTCCTTCAATCTCTCTCTCTCTCTTTATCCCTCTCCTTCAATCTCTCTCTGTATCTCTATCCCTCTCCTTCAATCTCTCTCTGTATCTTTATCCCTCTCCTTCAATCTCTCTCTGTATCTTTATCCCTCTCCTTCAATCTCTCTCTTTTATCTCTATCCCTCTCCTTCAATCTCTCTCTCTCTCTCTGTATCTCTATCCCTCTCCTTCAATCTCCCTCTGTATCTTTATCCCTCTCCTTCAATCTCTCTCTCTTATCTCTATCCCTCTCCTTTAATCTCTCTCTCTACTCTCTTTATCCCTCTCCTTCAATCTCTCTCTCTTTATCTCTATCCCTCTCCTTCAATCTCTCTCTCTATCTCTATCCATCTCCTTCAATCTCTCTCTCTCTCTGTATCTTTATCCTCTCCTTCAATCTCTCTTCTCTCTCTCTATCCCTCTCCTTCAATCTCCCTCTGTATCTTTATCCCTCTCCTTCAATCTCTATCTCTATCCATCTCCTTCAATCTCTCTCTCTCTCTCTCTGTATCTTTATCCCTCTCCTTCAATCTCTCTCTCTTTATCTCTATCCATCTCCTTCAATCTCTCTCTGTATCTTTATCCCTCTCCTTCAATCTCTCTCTCTTTATCTCTATCCATCTCCTTCAATCTCTCTCTACTCTCTGTATCTTTATCCCTCTCCTTCAATCTCTCTCTCTACTCTCTGTATCTCTATCCCTCTCCTTCAATCTCTCTCTGTATCTTTATCCCTCTCCTTCAATCTCTCTCTCTCTTCTTTATCCCTCTCCTTCAATCTCTCTCTGTATCTTTATCCCTCTCCTTCAATCTCTCTCTGTATCTTTATCCCTCTCCTTCAATCTCTCTCTCTTTATCTCTATCCATCTCCTTCAATCTCTCTCTCTACTCTCTGTATCTTTATCCCTCTCCTTCAATCTCTCTCTCTACTCTCTGTATCTCTATCCCTCTCCTTCAATCTCTCTCTGTATCTTTATCCCTCTCCTTCAATCTCTCTCTCTTTATCTCTATCCCTCTCCTTCAATCTCTCTCTCTATCTCTCTCTGTATCTCTATCCCTCTCCTTCAATTTCCTTTATCTCTGTATCTTTATCCCTCTCCTTCAATCTCTCTCTTTATCTCTATCCCTCTCCTTCAATCTCTCTCTCTCTCATCTCTATCCTCTCCTTCAATCTCTCTTTTTATCTCTATCCCTCTCCTTCAATCTCTCTCTTTTTATCTCTATCCCTCTCCTTCAATCTCTCTCTCTCTGTATCTTTATCCCTCTCCTTCAATCTCTCTCTCTTTATCTCTATCCCTCTCCTTCAATCTCTCTCTCTACTCTCTGTATCTTTATCCCTCTCCTTCAATCTCCCTCTGTATCTCTATCCCTCTCCTTCAATCTCTCTCTCTATCTCTTTATCTCTCCTTCATCCCTCTCCTTCAATCTCTCTCTCTACTCTCTGTATCTCTATCCCTCTCCTTCAATCTCCTCTGTATCTTTATCCCTCTCCTTCAATCTCTCTCTCTCTCTCTGTATCTCTATCCCTCTCCTTCAATCTCTCTCTGTATCTCTATCCCTCTCCTTCAATCTCTCTCTCTGTATCTTTATCCCTCTCCTTCAATCTCTCTCTCCTATCTTTATCCCGCTCCTTCAATATCTCTCTGTATCTTTATCCCTCTCCTTCAATCTCTCTCTGTATCTTTATCCCTCTCCTTCAATCTCTCTCTCTACTCTCTGTATCTCTATCCCTCTCCTTCAATCTCCTCTGTATCTCTATCCCTCTCCTTCAATCTCTCTCTTTTATCTCTATCCATCTCCTTCAATCTCTCTCTCTACTCTCTGTATCTTTATCCCTCTCCTTCAATCTCTCTCTCTACTCTCTGTATCTCTATCCCTCTCCTTCAATCTCTCTCTGTATCTTTATCCCTCTCCTTCAATCTCTCTCTTTATCTCTATCCCTCTCCTTCAATCTCTCTCTCTACTCTCTGTATCTCTATCCCTCTCCTTCAATCTCCTCTGTATCTTTATCCCTCTCCTTCAATCTCTCTCTCTTTATCTCTATCCCTCTCCTTCAATCTCTCTCTACATCTCTATCCCTCTCCTTCAATCTCTCTCTTTCTTTATCTCTATCCCTCTCCTTCAATCTCTCTCTTTTATCTCTATCCATCTCCTTCAATCTCTCTCTCTACTCTCTGTATCTTTATCCCTCTCCTTCAATCTCTCTCTCTTTATCTCTATCCCTCTCCTTCAATCTCCCTCTGTATCTTTATCCCTCTCCTTCAATCTCTCTCTCTTTATCTCTATCCATCTCCTTCAATCTCTCTCTCTACTCTCTGTATCTTTATCCCTCTCCTTCAATCTCTCTCTCTTTATCTCTATCCATCTCCTTCAATCTCTCTCTGTATCTTTATCCCTCTCCTTCAATCTCTCTCTCTTTATCTCTATCCATCTCCTTCAATCTCTCTCTCTACTCTCTGTATCTTTATCCCTCTCCTTCAATCTCTCTCTCCTACTCTCTGTATCTCTATCCCTCTCCTTCAATCTCTCTCTGTATCTTTATCCCTCTCCTTCAATCTCTCTCTCTCTCTTTTATCCCTCTCCTTCAATCTCTCTCTGTATCTTTATCCCTCTCCTTCAATCTCTCTCTGTATCTTTATCCCTCTCCTTCAATCTCTCTCTCTTTATCTCTATCCATCTCCTTCAATCTCTCTCTCTACTCTCTGTATCTTTATCCCTCTCCTTCAATCTCTCTCTCTACTCTCTGTATCTCTATCCCTCTCCTTCAATCTCTCTCTGTATCTTTATCCCTCTCCTTCAATCTCTCTCTCTTATCTCTATCCCTCTCCTTCAATCTCTCTCTCTACTCTCTGTATCTCTATCCCTCTCCTTCAATCTCCCTCTGTATCTTTATCCCTCTCCTTCAATCTCTCTCTCTTTATCTCTATCCCTCTCCTTCAATCTCTCTCTCTACTCTCTATCTCTATCCCAATCTCCTTCTTTATCTCTATCTCTCTTCAATCTCTATCCTGTATCTCTCCATCTCCTTCAATCTCTCTCTTTATCTCTCCCTCTTCAATCTCTCTCTCTACTTCTGTATCTCTATCCCTCTCCTTCAATCTCTATCTTTATCCTTCCTTCAATCTCTCTCTCTCTCTCTCTGTATCTTTATCCCTCTCCTTCAATCTCTTCTGTATCTTTATCCCTCTCCTTCAATCTCTCTCTCTCTCTATCTCTATCCCTCTCTTCTATCCCTCTCCTCCTCAATCTCTCTCTCCTCTCCTTCACTCTCTCTATCTCTATCCCTCTCCTTCAATCTCCCTCTGTATCTCTTATCCCTCTCCTTCAATCTCTCTCTCTCTTATCTCTATCCCTCTCCTTCAATCTCTCTCTCTCTTATCTCTATCCCTCTCCTTCAATCTCTCTCTGTATCTCTATCCCTCTCCTTCAATCTCTCTCTCTCTGTATCTCTATCTTTATCTCCTTCAATCTCTCTCTCTCTATCTCTATCCCTCTCCTTCAATCTCTCTCTGTTCAATCTTTATCCTCTCCTTCAATCTCTCTCTCTATCTCTATCCCTCTCCTTCAATCTCTCTCTCTACTCTCTGTATCTTTATCCCTCTCCTTCAATCTCTCTCTGTATCTTTATCCCTCTCCTTCAATCTCTCTCTGTATCTCCCTCTCCTTCAATCTCTCTCTCTCTCTCTTTATCCCTCTCCTTCAATCTCTCTCTCTATCCCTCTCCTTATCTTTATCCCTCTCCTTCAATCTCTCTCTCTCTTCTATCCCTCTCTTCAATCTCTCTCTGTATCTTTATCTCTCCTTCAATCTCTCTCTGTATCTTTATCCCTCTCCTTCAATCTCTCTCTGTATCTTTATCCCTCTCCTTCAATCTCTCTCTGTATCTTTATCCCTCTCCTTCAATCTCTCTCTCTTTATCCCTCTCCTTCATCCTCTCTCTTTATCCTCTCCTTCAATCTCTCTCTCTCTCTATCCCTCTCCTTCAATCTCTCTCTGTATCTTTATCCCTCTCCTTCAATCTCTCTCTCTTCTATCCCTCTCCTTCAATCTCTCTCTGTATCTTTATCCCTCTCCTTCAATCTCTCTCTCTTTATCCCTCTCCTTCAATCTCTCTCTGTATCTTTATCCTCTCCTTCAATCCTGTATCTTTATCCCTCTCCTTCAATCTCTCTCTCTATCTCTATCCATCTCTCTCTCTCTCTCTATCTCTTATCCTCTCCTCTCCTTCAATCTCTCTCTCTTCAATCTCTCTCTATCTTTATCCTATCTCTCCTTCAATCTCTCTCTCTTTATCCCTCTCCTTCAATCTCTCTCTCTATCTTTATCCCTCTCCTTCAATCTCTCTCTGTATCTCTCTCCTTCAATCTCTCTCTATCTTTATCTCTATCCCTCTCCTTCAATCTCTCTCTCTACTCTCTGTCTTTATCTTAATCTCTCTCCTTCAATCTCTCCATCTCTCTCTGTATCTTTATCCCTCTCCTTCAATCTCTCTCTCTATCTCTATCCCTCCTCTTCAATCTCCCTCTGTATCTTTATCCCTCTCCTTCAATCTCTCTCTCTTTATCTCTATCCATCTCCTTCTCTCTCTCTCTACTCTCTGTAATCTTTATCTCTCTCTCTCTCTTATCTCTATCCCTCTCCTTCAATCTCTCTCTCTATCTCTCTTATCTCTCTCTCTTTATCTCTATCCATCTCCTTCAATCTCTCTGTATCTTTATCCCTCTCCTTCAATCTCTCTCTTTTATCTCTATCCATCTCTTCAATCTCTCTCTCTACTCTCTGTATCTTTATCCCTCTCCTTCAATCTCTCTCTCTACTCTCTGTATCTCTATCCCTCTCCTTCAATCTCTCTCTGTATCTTTATCCCTCTCTTCAATCTCTCTCTCTCTTTATCTTTATCTCTCTTCTCTCTCTCTTTCTTTATCCCTCTCCTTCAATCTCTCTCTGTATCTTTATCCCTCTCCTTCAATCTCTCTCTGTATCTTTATCCCTCTCCTTCAATCTCTCTCTCTTTATCTCTTATCCATCTCCTTCAATCTCTCTCTCTACTCTCTGTATCTTTATCCCTCTCCTTCAATCTCTCTCTCTACTCTCTGTATCTCTATCCCTCTCCTTCAATCTCTCTCTGTATCTTTATCCCTCTCCTTCAATCTCTCTCTCTTTATCTCTATCCCTCTCCTTCAATCTCTCTCTCTACTCTCTGTATCTCTATCCCTCTCCTTCAATTTCCCTCTGTATCTTTATCCCTCTCCTTCAATCTCTCTCTTATCTCTATCCCTCTCCTTCAATCTCTCTCTCTACATCTCTATCCCTCTCCTTCAATCTCTCTCTCTTTATCTCTATCCCTCTCCTTCAATCTCTCTCTCTTTATCTCTATCCCTCTCCTTCAATCTCTCTCTCTACTCTCTGTATCTTTATCCCTCTCCTTCAATCTCTCTCTCTTTATCTCTATCCCTCTCTTCAATCTCTCTCTCTACTCTCTGTATCTTTATCCCTCTCCTTCAATCTCCTCTGTATCTCTATCCCTCTCCTTCAATCTCTCTCTCTTTATCTCTATCCCTCTCCTTCACTCTCTCTCTCTTTATCTCTCTCTCTGTATCTCTATCCCTCTCCTTCAATCTCCTCTGTATCTCTATCCCTCTCCTTCAATCTCTCTCTCTAATCTCTATCCCTCTCCTTCAATCTCCCTCTGTATCTCTATCCCTCTCCTTCAATCTCTCTCTCTGTATCTTTATCCCTCTCCTTCAATCTCTCTCTGTATCTTTATCCCTCTCCTTCAATATCTCTCTGTATCTTTATCCCTCTCCTTCAATCTCTCTCTGTATCTTTATCCCTCTCCTTCAATCTCTCTCTCTACTCTCTGTATCTCTATCCCTCTCCTTCAATCTCCCTCTGTATCTCTATCCCTCTCCTTCAATCTCTCTCTTTTATCTCTATCCATCTCCTTCAATCTCTCTCTTTATCTCTGTATCTTTATCCCTCTCTTCAATCTCTCTCTCTACTCTCTGTATCTCTATCCCTCTCCTTCAATCTCTCTCTGTATCTTTATCCCTCTCCTTCAATCTCTCTCTCTTTATCTCTATCCCTCTCCTTCAATCTCTCTCTCTACTCTCTGTATCTCTATCCCTCTCCTTCAATCTCCTCTGTATCTTTATCCCTCTCCTTCAATCTCTCTCTCTTTATCTCTATCCCTCTCCTTCAATCTCTCTCTCTCTTTACATCTCTATCCCTCTCCTTCAATCTCTCTCTCTTTATCTCTATCCCTCTCCTTCAATCTCTCTCTCTTTTATCTCTATCCATCTCCTTCAATCTCTCTCTCTCTCTTATATCTTTATCCCTCTCTTCAATCTCTCTCTCTATCTCTATCCCTCTCCTTCAATCTCCTCTGTATCTTTATCCCTCTCCTTCAATCTCTCTCTCTTTATCTCTATCCATCTCCTTCAATCTCTCTCTCTCTTTATCTCTCTGTATCTTTATCCCTCTCCTTCAATCTCTCTCTTTATCTCTATCCATCTCCTTCAATCTCTCTCTGTATCTTTATCCCTCTCCTTCAATCTCTCTCTCTTATCTCTATCCATCTCCTTCAATCTCTCTCTCTACTCTCTGTATCTTTATCCCTCTCCTTCAATCTCTCTCTCTACTCTCTGTATCTCTCTCCCTCTCCTTCAATCTCTCTCTGTATCTTTATCCCTCTCCTTCAATCTCTCTCTCTCTCTCTTTATCCCTCTCCTTCAATCTCTCTCTTCTTTATCTCTCTTCTCTCTCTTGTATCTTTATCCCTCTCCTTCAATCTCTCTCTCTTTATCTCTATCCATCTCCTTCAATCTCTCTCTCTCTACTCTCTGTATCTTTATCCCTCTCCTTCAATCTCTCTCTCTACTCTCTGTATCTCTATCCCTCTCCTTCAATCTCTCTCTGTATCTTTATCCCTCTCCTTCAATCTCTCTCTCTTTATCTCTCCCTCTCCTTCAATCTCTCTCTACTCTCTGTATCTCTATCCCTCTCCTTCAATCTCCTCTCTGTATCTTTATCCCTCTCCTTCAATCTCTCTCTCTTTATCTCTATCCCTCTCCTTCAATCTCTCTCTCTCTATCCTCTCCTCTCTATCCCTCTCCTTCAATCTCTCTCTCTTTATCTCTATCCCTCTCCTTCAATCTCTCTCTCTTTATCTCTATCCCTCTCCTTCAATCTCTCTCTCTACTCTCTGTATCTCTATCCATCTCCTTCAATCTCTCTCTGTATCTTTATCCCTCTCCTTCAATCTCTCTCTTTTATCTCTATCCATCTCCTTCAATCTCTCTCTCTACTCTCTGTATCTTTATCCCTCTCCTTCAATCTCTCTCTCTCTACTCTCTGTATCTCTATCCCTCTCCTTCAATCTCTCTCTGTATCTTTATCCCTCTCCTTCAATCTCTCTCTCTCTCTCTTATCTCTCTCCTTCAATCTCTCTCTGTATCTTTATCCCTCTCTTCAATCTCTCTCTGTATCTTTATCCCTCTCCTTCAATCTCTCTCTCTTTATCTCTATCCATCTCCTTCAATCTCTCTCTCTACTCTCTGTATCTTTATCCCTCTCCTTCAATCTCTCTCTCTACTCTCTGTATCTCTATCCCTCTCCTTCAATCTCTCTCTGTATCTTTATCCCTCTCCTTCAATCTCTCTCTCTTTATCTCTATCCCTCTCCTTCAATCTCTCTCTCTACTCTCTGTATCTCTATCCCTCTCCTTCAATTTCCCTCTGTATCTTTATCCCTCTCCTTCAATCTCTCTCTCTTTATCTCTATCCCTCTCCTTCAATCTCTCTCTCTACATCTCTATCCCTCTCCTTCAATCTCTCTCTCTTTATCTCTATCCCTCTCCTTCAATCTCTCTCTCTTTATCTCTATCCCTCTCCTTCAATCTCTCTCTCTCTCTGTATCTTTATCCCTCTCCTTCAATCTCTCTCTGTATCTTTATCTCTATCCCTCTCTCTTCAATCTCTCTCTCTACTCTCTGTATCTTTATCCCTCTCCTTCAATCTCCTCTGTATCTCTATCCCTCTCCTTCAATCTCTCTCTCTTTATCTCTATCCCTCTCTTCAATCTCTCTCTCTCTCTCTGTATCTCTATCCCTCTCCTTCAATCTCCCTCTGTATCTCTATCCCTCTCCTTCAATCTCTCTCTCTACTCTCTGTATCTCTATCCCTCTCCTTCAATCTCCCTCTGTATCTCTATCCCTCTCCTTCAATCTCTCTCTCTGTATCTTTATCCCTCTCCTTCAATCTCTCTCTGTATCTTTATCCCGCTCCTTCAATATCTCTCTGTATCTTTATCCCTCTCCTTCAATCTCTCTCTGTATCTTTATCCCTCTCCTTCAATCTCTCTCTCTACTCTCTGTATCTCTATCCCTCTCCTTCAATCTCCCTCTGTATCTCTATCCCTCTCCTTCAATCTCTCTCTCTTTATCTCTATCCATCTCCTTCAATCTCTCTCTCTACTCTCTGTATCTTTATCCCTCTCCTTCAATCTCTCTCTCTACTCTCTGTATCTCTATCCCTCTCCTTCAATCTCTCTCTGTATCTTTATCCCTCTCCTTCAATCTCTCTCTCTTTATCTCTATCCCTCTCCTTCAATCTCTCTCTCTACTCTCTGTATCTCTATCCCTCTCCTTCAATCTCCCTCTGTATCTTTATCCCTCTCCTTCAATCTCTCTCTCTTTATCTCTATCCCTCTCCTTCAATCTCTCTCTCTACATCTCTATCCCTCTCCTTCAATCTCTCTCTCTTTATCTCTATCCCTCTCCTTCAATCTCTCTCTCTTTATCTCTATCCATCTCCTTCAATCTCTCTCTCTACTCTCTGTATCTTTATCCCTCTCCTTCAATCTCTCTCTCTTTATCTCTATCCCTCTCCTTCAATCTCCCTCTGTATCTTTATCCCTCTCCTTCAATCTCTCTCTCTTTATCTCTATCCATCTCCTTCAATCTCTCTCTCTACTCTCTGTATCTTTATCCCTCTCCTTCAATCTCTCTCTCTTATCTCTATCCATCTCCTTCAATCTCTCTCTGTATCTTTATCCCTCTCCTTCAATCTCTCTCTCTTTATCTCTATCCATCTCCTTCAATCTCTCTCTCTCTGTACTCTCTGTATCTTTATCCTCTCCTTCAATCTCTCTCTCTACTCTCTGTATCTCTATCCCTCTCCTTCAATCTCTCTCTGTATCTTTATCCCTCTCCTTCAATCTCTCTCTCTATCTCTTTATCCCTCTCCTTCAATCTCTCTCTGTATCTTTATCCCTCTCTTCAATCTCTCTCTGTATCTTTATCCCTCTCCTTCAATCTCTCTCTTTTATCTCTATCCATCTCCTTCAATCTCTCTCTCTACTCTCTGTATCTTTATCCTCTCCTTCAATCTCTCTCTCTACTCTCTGTATCTTTATCCCTCTCCTTCAATCTCTCTCTGTATCTTTATCCCTCTCCTTCAATCTCTCTCTCTTTATCTCTATCCCTCTCTCTTCAATCTCTCTCTCTTCACTCTCTGTATCTCTATCCCTCTCCTTCAATCTCCCTCTGTATCTTTATCCCTCTCCTTCAATCTCTCTCTCTTTATCTCTATCCCTCTCCTTCAATCTCTCTCTCTACATCTCTATCCCTCTCCTTCAATCTCTCTCTCTTTATCTCTATCCCTCTCCTTCAATCTCTCTCTCTTTATCTCTATCCCTCTCCTTCAATCTCTCTCTCTACTCTCTGTATCTTTATCCCTCTCCTTCAATCTCTCTCTCTTTATCTCTATCCCTCTCCTTCAATCTCTCTCTACTCTCTGTATCTTTATCCCTCCTTCAATCTCCCTCTGTATCTCTATCCCTCTCCTTCAATCTCTCTCTCTTTATCTCTATCCCTCTCCTTCAATCTCTCTCTCTACTCTCTGTATCTCTATCCCTCTCCTTCAATCTCCCTCTGTATCTCTATCCCTCTCCTTCAATCTCTCTCTCTACTCTCTGTATCTCTATCCCTCTCCTTCAATCTCCCTCTGTATCTCTATCCCTCTCCTTCAATCTCTCTCTCTACTCTCTGTATCTCTATCCCTCTCCTTCAATCTCCCTCTGTATCTCTATCCCTCTCCTTCAATCTCTCTCTCTGTATCTTTATCCCTCTCCTTCAATCTCTCTCTGTATCTTTATCCCTCTCCTTCAATCTCTCTCTGTATCTTTATCCCGCTCCTTCAATATCTCTCTGTATCTTTATCCCTCTCCTTCAATCTCTCTCTGTATCTTTATCCCTCTCCTTCAATCTCTCTCTCTACTCTCTGTATCTCTATCCCTCTCCTTCAATCTCCCTCTGTATCTCTATCCCTCTACTTCAATCTCTCTCTGTATCTTTATCCCTCTCCTTCAATCTCTCTCTGTATCTTTATCCCTCTCCTTCAATCTCTCTCTCTCTCTTTATCCCTCTCCTTCAATCTCTCTCTGTATCTTTATCCCTCTCCTTCAATCTCTCTCTGTATCTCTATCCCTCTCCTTCAATCTCCCTCTGTATCTTTATCCCTCTCCTTCAATCTCTCTCTCTTTATCCCTCTCCTTCAATCTCTCTCTCTCTCTTTATCCCTCTCCTTCAATCTCTCTCTCTTTATCCCTCTCCTTCAATCTCTCTCTCTCTCTATCCCTCTCCTTCAATCTCTCTCTCTACTCTCTGTATCTTTATCCCTCTCCTTCAATCTCTCTCTCTACTCTCTGTATCTTTATCCTCTCTCCTTCAATCTCTCTCTCTCTCTCTGTATCTCTATCCCTCTCCTTCAATCTCTCTCTGTATCTTTATCCCTCTCCTTCAATCTCTCTCTCTCTCTCTCTGTATCTTTATCCCTCTCCTTCAATCTCTCTCTCTTCTCTGTATCTCTATCCCTCTCCTTCAATCTCTCTCTGTATCTTTATCCCTCTCCTTCAATCTCTCTATCTCAATCTCTATCCCTCTCCTTCAATCTCTCTCTCCTATCTTTATCCCTCTCCTTCAATCTCTCTCTCTCTGTATCTTTATCCCTCTCCTTCAATCTCTCTCTGTATCTTTATCCTCTCCTTCAATCTCTCTCTGTATCTTTATCCCTCTCCTTCAATCTCTCTCTCTGTATCTTTATCCCTCTCCTTCAATCTCTCTCTCTACTCTCTGTATCTCTATCCCTCTCCTTCAATCTCTCTCTGTATCTTTATCCCTCTCCTTCAATCTCTCTCTCTCTCTTTATCCCTCTCCTTCAATCTCTCTCTGTATCTTTATCCTCTCCTTCAATCTCTCTCTTTATCTTTATCCCTCTCCTTCAATCTCTCTCTCTTTATCTCTATCCATCTCCTTCAATCTCTCTCTCTACTCTCTGTATCTTTATCCCTCTCCTTCAATCTCTCTCTCTACTCTCTGTATCTCTATCCCTCTCCTTCAATCTCTCTCTGTATCTTTATCCCTCTCCTTCAATCTCTCTCTCTTATCTCTATCCCTCTCCTTCAATCTCTCTCTCTCTCTGTATCTCTATCCCTCTCCTTCAATCTCCTCTCTGTATCTTTATCCCTCTCCTTCAATCTCTCTCTTATCTTTATCCCTCTCCTTCAATCTCTCTCTGTATCTTTATCCCTCTCCTTCAATCTCTCTCTGTATCTTTATCCCTCTCCTTCAATCTCTCTCTGTATCTTTATCCCTCTCCTTCAATCTCTCTCTGTATCTTTATCCCTCTCCTTCAATCTCTCTCTGTATCTCTATCCCTCTCCTTCAATCTCTCTCTCCTTCATCTTTATCCCTCTCCTTCAATCTCTCTCTGTATCTTTATCCCTCTCCTTCAATCTCTCTCTATCTCTATCCCTCTCCTTCAATCTCTCTCTGTATCTTTATCCCTCTCCTTCAATCTCTCTCTGTATCTCTATCCCTCTCCTTCAATCTCTCTCTCTGTATCTTTATCCCTCTCCTTCAATCTCTCTCTGTATCTCTATCCCTCTCCTTCAATCTCTCTCTCTGTATCTTTATCCCTCTCCTTCAATCTCTCTCTGTATCTTTATCCCTCTCCTTCAATCTCTCTCTGTATCTTTATCCCTCTCCTTCAATCTCTCTCTGTATCTTTATCCCTCTCCTTCAATCTCTCTCTACTCTCTGTATCTCTATCCCTCTCCTTCAATCTCTCTCTGTATCTTTATCCCTCTCCTTCAATCTCTCTCTCTCTCTGTATCTTTATCCATCTCCTTCAATCTCTCTCTCTACTCTCTGTATCTTTATCCCTCTCCTTCAATCTCTCTCTCTCTCTGTATCTTTATCCCTCTCCTTCAATCTCTCTCTGTATCTTTATCCCTCTCCTTCAATCTCTCTCTCTTTATCTCTATCCCTCTCCTTCAATCTCTCTCTGTCTCTGTATCTCTATCCTCTCCTTCAATCTCCTCTGTATCTTTATCCCTCTCCTTCAATCTCTCTCTCTCTATCTTTATCCCTCTCCTTCAATCTCTCTCTGTATCTCTATCCCTCTCCTTCAATCTCTCTCTGTTTATCTTTATCCTCTCCTTCAATCTCCTCTCTATCTTTATCCCTCTCCTTCAATCTCTCTCTCCTTCAATCTCTCTCTATCTTTATCCCTCTCCTTCAATCTCTCTCTCTTATCTTTATCCCTCTCCTCTCAATCTCTCTCTGTATCTTTATCCCTCTCCTTCAATCTCTCTCTCTCTCTTTATCCCTCTCCTTCATCTCTTCTCTCTCTCTTTATCCTCTCCTCTCTCTCTCTGTATCTTTATCCCTCTCCTTCAATCTCTCTCTCTCTCTTTATCCCTCTCCTTCAATCTCTCTCTGTATCTTTATCCCTCTCCTTCAATCTCTCTCTGTATCTTTATCCCTCTCCTTCAATCTCTCTCTCTCTCTCTTATCTCTATCCCTCTCCTTCAATCTCTCTCTGTATCTCTATCTCTTATCTCTCCTTCAATCTCTCTCTGTATCTTTATCCCTCTCCTTCAATCTCTCTCTCTCTCTTTATCCCTCTCCTTCAATCTCCCTCTGTATCTTTATCCCTCTCCTTCAATCTCTCTCTCTTTATCTTTATCCCTCTCCTTCAATCTCTCTCTCTCTCTTTATCCCTCTCCTTCAATCTCTCTCTCTTTCTGTATCTTTATCCCTCTCCTTCAATCTCTCTCTCTCTTTATCTCTCTCCTTCAATCTCTCTCTCTCTCTCTCTCTCTCTCTCTCTCTCTCTCTCTCTCTCTCTCTCTCTCTCTCTGTCTCTCTCTCTCTCTCTCTCTCTCTCTCTCTCTCTCTCTATCTCTCTCTCTCTCTCTCTCTCTCTCTGTATCTTTATCCCTCTCTTCATCTTTATCCCTCTCCTTCAATCTCTCTCTCTCTCTTTATCCCTCTCCTTCAATCTCTCTCTCTTTATCTCTCTGTATCTTTATCCCTCAATCTCCTTCAATCTCTCTCTCTACTCTCTGTATCTTTATCCTCTCCTTCAATCTCTCTCTCTACTCTCTGTATCTCTATCCCTCTCCTTCAATCTCTCTCTGTAACTTTATCCCTCTCCTTCAATCTCTCTCTCTCTCTCTTTATCCCTCTCCTTCAATCTCTCTCTGTATCTTTATCCCTCTCCTTCAATCTCTCTCTGTATCTTTATCCCTCTCCTTCAATCTCTCTCTGTATCTTTATCCCTCTCCTTCAATCTCCCTCTCCTTCAATCTCTGTATCTTTATCCCTCTCCTTCAATCTCTCTCTCTCTCTTTATCCCTCTCCTTCAATCTCTCTCTGTATCTTTATCCCTCTCCTTCAATCTCTCTCTCTCTTTATCCCTCTCCTTCAATCTCTCTCTGTATCTCTATCCCTCTCCTTCAATCTCCCCCTGTATCTTTATCCCTCTCCTTCAATCTCTCTCTTTATCTCCCTCTCCTTCAATCTCTCTCTCTCTCTTTATCCCTCTCCTTCAATCTCTCTCTCTTTATCCTCTCCTTCAATCTCTCTCTCTCTCTTTATCTCTCTCCTTCAATCTATCTCTCTCTCTCTCTCTCCCTCTCCTCTCTCTCTCTCTCTGTCTCTCTCTCTCTCTCTCTCTCTCTCTCTCTCTCTCTCTCTCTCTCTCTCTCTCTCTCTCTCTCTCTCTCTCTCTGTATCTTTATCCTACTCTCTGTATCTTTATCCCTCTCCTTCAATCTCTCTCTCTCTTTATCCCTCTCCTTCAATCTCTCTCTCTCTCTCTTTATCCCTCTCCTTCAATCTCTATCTCTCTTCAATCTCTCTCTCTTTCTTTATCCCTCTCCTTCAATCTCTCTCTCTCTCTCCCTCTCCTTCTCTCTCTCTTTATCCCTCTCTTCAATCTCTCTCTGTATCTTTATCCCTCTCCTTCAATCTCTCTCTCTCTCTTTCTTTATCCCTCTCCTTCAATCTCTCTCTCTTTATCCCTCTCCTTCAATCTATCTCTCTCTCTCTTTATCCCTCTCCTTCAATCTCTCTCTCTCTCTCTCTCTTTATCCCTCTCCTTCAATCTCTCTCTCTCTCTCTGTATCTTTATCCCTCTCCTTCAATCTCTCTCTCTCTCTCTCTCTCTCTCTCTCTCTCTCTCTCTCTCTCTGTATCTTTATCCCTCTCTGTATCTTTATCCCTCTCCTTCAATCTCTCTCTCTCTCTTTATCCCTCTCCTTCAATCTCTCTCTCTACTCTCTGTATCTCTATCCCTCTCCTTCAATCTCTCTCTGTATCTTTATCCCTCTCCTTCAATCTCTCTCTCTCTTTATCTCTCTCCTTCAATCTATCTCTCTCTCTCTCTCTCTCTCTCTCTCTCTTTATCTCTCTTCAATCTCTCTCTCTCTCTCTCTCTGTCTATCTTTATCCCTCTCTGTATCTTTATCCCTCTCCTTCAATCTCTCTCTCTCTCTTTATCCCTCTCCTTCAATCTCTCTCTCTCTACTCTCTGTATCTTTATCCCTCTCCTTCAATCTCTCTCTCTACTCTCTGTATCTTTATCCCTCTCCTTCAATCTCTCTCTCTACTCTCTGTATCTCTATCCCTCTCCTTCAATCTCTCTCTCTTTATCCCTCTCCTTCAATCTCTCTCTGTATCTTTATCCCTCTCCTTCAATCTCTCTCTGTATCTTTATCCCTCTCCTTCAATCTCTCTCTGTATCTTTATCCCTCTCCTTCAATCTCTCTCTGTATCTTTATCCCTCTCTTCAATCTCCTCTGTATCTTTATCCCTCTCCTTCAATCTCTCTCTGTATCTTTATCCCTCTCCTTCAATCTCTCTCTCTCTCTTTATCCCTCTCCTTCAATCTCTCTCTCTCTTTATCTCTCTCCTTCAATCTATCTCTCTCTCTCTCTCTCTCTCTCTCTCTCTCTCTCTCTCTCTCTCTCTCTCTCTCTCTCTCTCTCTCTCTCTCTCTCTCTCTCTCTCTCTCTCTCTCTCTCTCTCTCTCTCTCTCTGCATGCTGGGAGTGATTGGTGCATGCTGGGAATTGTTTGAGTGAAGGAGTGCGTGTGTTGTGGAGAGTTAGGTATTCACAACTTTCTTTCGGTTTGCTATTTCTTGGTGGCATTTTGTTTTGGTGCATGATTAACGTTATTATTATTTTTGTGTGGTAGAATTAAGTATTTTGTTTTGCGTATCAAAACTACCCTGATTTTGGCGGGGATGGCAGCCCGAATGGGGATGCCGTCCCTGTCACTTCGGCACGGCTTTAGGTGTGTTACTGAAGCTGCTGTCACGGTGGAGGAGTTTCTGGTCGCCGTAGGAGAGAAGGTAGGATATGAGAATATTGCTTATGCATCTCGGATGAATAAAGCTGTGGTGGTATTTCTTAAAGAAGAGTGTCTGGTAGATCGTATGGTTGAGTATGGTGTACTTCTTAAAGGAATGTTTATTCAAGTTACGCCGCTTTTTTCCCCGTCAACAAGGGTAACCGTTTATTCCAAATGAGCTATTGGAGCGCGAGTTATTGCGCTTTGGGAAGTTCGCCAGTTCAATGAAGGTTGTCCCGTTAGGTTGCAAACACCCAGCGTTGAAACAGGTAATGTCATTTCGGCGACAGGTGTTTATGTTTTTGGACTCACCGGAGCAGACTTTAGAGTTATCGTTTAAAATCAAGTATGACAATAGATTGTATATGGTTTATGCTAGTACGGGTAATCAACGGTGTTTTGAGTGTGGAGAGTTTGGTCATAAGCGACATGCTTGCCCGAAAAGGGAGAAGGCAGAGGGAGAGGCACAGGTGGTTATCGTAATGCCTGGGCCCGCTGATGTAGGGAGAGGTGAGCTGACAGCAGTAGAGCAGCCACAAGCACCTGTTGCTGAGGAACAAGTTATCCTTGTTGAGGGCACGGGGTTGCAACCTGTATTAGAAGGCAATGTTATGCTGCAGAAAAATATTGTTGTAGAAGGTAAGGATGTATCTGAAGAGCCAGTTCCTCAGACTGGTGAGCAGGTGCCCAGTATGAGTGCTGGGGTAAAGGAGGGGTTCATGTGGAGCTAGGCTCCCAGGGAGTGGAGGAGATGCCCACTACGAGTGCTGGGGTTCATGTTGAGCTAGGCTCCCAGGTAGTGGAGGAGTTGTCCATTATGAGTAATGAGGTACAAGAGGGTTTTCATGTGGAGCTAAGTTCCCAGGTAGTGGAGGAGATTCCCACTATGAGTGCTGGGGTTCATGTGGAGCTAGGCTCCCAGTTAATGGAGGAGATGCCCACTATGAGTAGTGATGTTCAGGTGGGGCTAGGCTCCCAGTTAATGGAGGAGATGCCCACTATGAGTAGTGATGTTCAGGTGGGGCTAGTCTCCCAGGTAGTGGAGGAGATGCTTGGTACAGTGATGAGGTGCAAGTGGGGAGTGTTGAAAGGGATGTGGTAGAGGGGAGTCAGTTGTCTGTGGTCTCAGCTGAGGAGGATCAAGAGAAGGATATGGATGTCGCTTTGGAAATGACAGCTGATGGTGAGGACTCAGTTTATGATCTAGAGGAGGTAAATGAGTTTCTGGATCAGACTTTTGGGAAATCTGTCAAATTGGCAGATTATTTTGATGTTGATAAGTTTGTGAGGTCTGCTGTGATGTTGCAAAAGACGGTGGGGTTAGACCAGCTGAGTGAGAAGAAGCGGTTTCGCTTGAGGAAATTTATTACTGCTGTTGCAGCAGCAAAAGGTGGTGGGAAACGTGCTCAGGTTAAGAGAAGAAAAAGAATAATGATGATGATCATGCTTCATAGGGTGTCTTTTTTCTCTTTGGTTTCTCTGTGGGCTCTTCTGCTTTTCTCTTCTTTTTTCTATATGGAAGTACTAAGGGTAGGTTCTCTTAATATGAATGGGGAAGGGACAGGAATAAGAGGGCTTGGGTATTAGAAGTAATAAAACAGAAAAGGCTTAATGTAGTTTTTCTACAGGAGACACATAGTGATGAGGAAAATGAGGTTGACTGGGGTATGTGGTGGGAGGGGCAGCATGTACTCAGTCATGGTACTAATTTCAGTACTGGGGTGGCCATCTTGTTTTCCTCAGGCTTAGGGGTGACTGTGGTATCTACAACAGAGATTGTCAAGGGTCGGGTTTTATTGGTCAAGGTGGATGTTATGGGCTTTTTGTTTGTTTTGTTGAATGTTTATGCTCCTAATGAGGGTACAGAACGTATTGCTGTTTTTGATCAAATAAAGGAAACCTTAAGACAGTGTGATCAAGAGGGTGTATGGTTTTAGGGGGTGACTGGAATTGTACAGTGGATTTTACTGTTGATCGCACCGCTGAAGAACCTCACCTGCGGTCAGCCACTTGCCTGTCTGGCCTATTAAATGAGTTTGAACTTTCTGATGTGTGGAGAGTAAGGAATGCCAAAGTTAGGCAGTACACATGGCTAAAAATTAATGAAGGTTGTGTCAGTGCAGCAAGGTTAGACAGGTTGTATGTATCTGAGCAATACTGTAGTAGGGTGGGAAAGTGTGTCATTACTCCTGTGGGTTTCTCTGATCATCATATTGTTTCTGTTGATATTCATTTGTCCTGTCCACGAAGGTCATCACCTTACTGGTATTTTAATGTTAAATTGTTACATGATGTCATGTTTTGCGACAGGTTTGTGTTGTTTTGGGAAAAATGGAGGGTTATAAAGGGGAATTTTGAGTCCTTGAGACAATGGTGGGAGGTTGGGAAGGCCCAAATACGAGTATTTTGTCAACAGTATACGGCTCTGTCTCAAATTGTAGTTAAAGAGACTATCAAGGCCCTTGAACAGGACATCAACTCTATTGAATTGAAGCTGCTCACTCAGAACGACCCTGGACTAGTCATGAACTTACAGGACAAGAGACATGAACTAAGGTCGTTTCTGCATGAAAGAGTGAAGGGTGCCTTGATTAGGTCTCGTTTCGCTTCCCTCAAGGATATGGATGCTCCTAGTGCTTTTTTTTTTTTAACCTAGGACAGTCGACGTTTCAACGTAAACAGATGGTCTGCCTTCGTCTCCTGATGGGAAAGTGACTACGGATGATATTGAAATGCGTCAACATGCCGTGGATTTTTACTCGGCCCTCTATAAGGCGGAGGATTGTGACTCTCTGTGTACTGAACAGTTGTTAAATGGTCTTCCTCAATTGGGACCTGAGCAGAGAGTCGCATTGGATGCTGATATTACACTGCAGGAGCTGTCCACAGCAGTTATGCAGCTCTCATCAGGCCGAGCCCCTGGTATCGATGGTTTACCATCTGAGTTCTATAAGCACTTTTGGGGGTCTATTGGGGAGGATTTTTATGGAGTGCTGTGTGAATCTTTTCATGAGGGTTCTCTTCCTGTATCCTGTCAACGTGCGGTGCTTTCATTGTTGCCAAAAAAGGGGGATTTGGCTCTCATAAAAAATTGGAGACCTGTTGCTTTGCTGTGTGCAGAATACAAAATTGTTTCTAAATGTCTCTCAAACAGGTTGAAAGAGTATCTGGGACTGTTGATCCACAAGGACCAGTCCTACTGTGTACCTGATCGCTCTATTGTTGACAATTTGTTTATAATAAGAGATGTTTTAGATATTTGTAAACTGTCTGATGTAAATGTGGGTTTACTTTCGTTAGATCAGGAGAAGGCTTTTGATCGTGTGGACCATCAGTACCTGTTTAAAACAATGAAAGCCTTTGGGTTTGGGGATGTTTTTCTGTCTTGGGTGAATTTACTGTATGCTGGAGCCTCGTGTATGGTGAAGGTGGGTGGTGGTTTAAGTTGCCCCATCCCTGTCCAAGGGGCATCAGGCAGGGATGCCCAATTTCAGGGCAGTTATATAGTCTGGCGATTGAACCAATGCTTTGTTTTTAAGAGCGAAGCTTACTGGTTTCTCTGTGCCAGGTGTAATGAAGGGTCCCACGATAGCACTGTCTGCGTATGCAGATGACGTGATAGTTTTTATTACAGGGGCTGAGGATGTTAAGGTTCTCTCAAACACTTTAAAGGTGTATGAGGGGGCCTCCTCAGCTAGAGTCAATTGGGGAAAGAGTGAAGCGCTGTGGGCAGGTCGGCTTCAAACGGGGTCCACTCCAAGGTTACCAGGGGGGGCTTCAGTGGGGCAGAGATGGGATGAAGATTTTGGGGGTTTTTCTAGGCTCTGATGTCTTTCAGAAAAAGAACTGGGAGGGTGTATTGGAGAAAGTGTGTGCCAGACTGTCAAGATGGAAATGGTTGCTACCCCAGCTGTCTTATAGGGGAAGGGTCCTGGTAGCTAATAATCTTGCTGCCTCTACCCTGTGGCACAGATTAATGATTTTACAGCCACCAAAGGGTCTGATACAAGAGCTTCAGAGGACCCTTGTCAATTTCTTCTGGTCTGGACAACACTGGATCAAAGCTGCAGCCCTGTACCTGCCACTGCACGAGGGTGGGCAAGGCCTGGTGGACATTTCCTCTAGGATCACGGCTTTCCGGCTCCAAGCAGCCCAGAGATTGTTGTACAGAGACTGTTCGAGCTGGGCTGAAACAGCCTACACATTGATGAGGAGAGCGGGCTGTTTGGGCTTAGACAAGCATCTTTTCCTCTTAAAGCTGGAGGGGGGTGATTTGACTGGCCTGACTCCATTTTATGAGTCTGTTATGCAAGCTTGGAGAGTCTTTGTTAAGTCCCGTAAGGCCCGGCACGCCACCAGGGATGTGGCTTTTTGAAGAGCCTCTTTTTCATAACACTGCCATCCAGTCCCGTGTTCTGGGTTCAGCCAGCCTGCGTTCATGCCTGTTAGGCGTGGGGTGCACCAAGCTGGGTCATCTGATGCGGAGCAGGAGCAGATCGTTGGAGGAGCTGGGAGAAAGAGCGGGGATCCGATCATCTCGCCTACTGAAGAAGGTCGTCGATGAGGTCTGCGACTCGTTGCCAGTGCTTCATCTGAAGTATGTGATTGACACTTCCAATTCTGATCGGTGGAAGGAGGGTCTGGATTATGTTTTCCCTGCACTGATTGTTAGTGCTGCGATAGGGGCATTTGAAGAGGATGTGGGGATGCTGCTCCTTCGATACCCCGGGCTGGGGAGTTCAAGGAGGTGGGAAAGAAGGCCATGTACAGAACATGTGTCAAGGTGTCCCATGCCTCTTCCTGGAAGGGGTCAAATCAACGAGGTGGGCGGATGTGCTTGGTCCAGGTGCCTCTCCAAAAGGCTGTTGGCGATCATTATATAAACTGCCTATTGATAAGAGGACAGCTGACCTCCAATGGAGGATAATACATGGAGCTATAGCCACTAACATGCATCTGGTACACCTGGACCCTACTGTTGGGGAGGGGTGTCCATTCTGTGCTGAGTCTGAATCTCTGGCACATCTGTTTTTACTGTGTCCCAGGTTGGTTGGGATGATTCAACTGATCACTGATTGGTTCTCAACGTTGGGAGAGGTTTTCTCTTCCCAACTGTATATATTTGGGCCAAAGTACAGGTTCAGTCAAAAGGGTGTAGTTGTGTTGCTTAATTTTGTGTTAGGGGCAGCAAAATTAGTGATATGGAAGACCAGAAAGAACAGCATTCGGGGACAGGGGTCTGTGGATGTGGTGGGAATGCTGGAGGGCATGTTGGCAGCGAGACTAAGGGTTGAGTTTGCATATTATAAACTTGTCAACAATATCGATCTGTTTTTGAGTATATGGGGTATTCAGAGGCTGTTGTGTTTAGTTACTGTGGAGGAGGAATTGGAGTTGTGTTTTTAATTGATGTGTAACTGTGGTTTTGTATGAGTATTTATTGTGTGGTGGGCCCCCAGACCCAATAAAGAGTATTTAAAA